>NW_027368484.1:0-49476 GCF_046119375.1 Phyllobates terribilis | reverse complement strand
GAGATGCCAGCTCCTTTCATTCAGTCAGTAGCTTCAATCATTTCTGGACGTTTTTCAATGGCAAAAATCATTGAATATTGTAAATGCACAAACAGTAATTTCTCCGCATTGCAAGGTGCAATTCTGAAATTTTTTGCTTTTTCCTGCTCATCTTAGCATGATAAAGAAGATTCAAAGAGAGTGAGATGCCAGCTCCTTTCATTCAGTCAGTAGCTTCAATCATTTCTGGTATATGAATAACATGATGTTTTTCAATGGCAAAAATCAATGAATATTGTAAATGCACAAACAGTAATTTCTCCGCATTGCAAGGTGCAATTCTGAAATTTTTTGCTTTTTCCTGCTCCTCTTAGCATGATAAAGAAGATTCAAAGAGAATGAGATGCCAGCTCCTTTCATTCAGTCAGTAGCTTCAATCATTTCTGGACGTTTTTCAATGGCAAAAATCAATGAATATTGTAAATGCACAAACAGTAATTTCTCCGCATTGCAAGGTGCAATTCTGAAATTTTTTGCTTTTTCCTGCTCCTCTTAGCATGATAAACAAGATTCAAAGAGAGTGAGATGCCAGCTCCTTTCATTCAGTCAGTAGCTTCAATCATTTCTGGACGTTTTTCAATGGCAAAAATCAATGAATATTGTAAATGCACAAACAGTAATTTCTCCGCATTGCAAGGTGCAATTCTGAAATTTTTTGCTTTTTCCTGCTCCTCTTAGCATGATAAAGAAGATTCAAAGAGAGTGAGATGCCAGCTCCTTTCATTCAGTCAGTAGCTTCAATCATTTCTGGACGTTTTTCAATGGCAAAAATCAATGAATATTGTAAATGCACAAACAGTAATTTCTCCGCATTGCAAGGTGCAATTCTGAAATTTTTTGCTTTTTCCTGCTCCTCAGCATGATAAACAAGATTCAAAGAGAGTGAGATGCCAGCTCCTTTCATTCAGTCAGTAGCTTCAATCATTTCTGGACGTTTTTCAATGGCAAAAATCAATGAATATTGTAAATGCACAAACAGTAATTTCTCCGCATTGCAAGGTGCAATTCTGAAATTTTTTGCTTTTTCCTGCTCCTCTTAGCATGATAAAGAAGATTCAAAGAGAGTGAGATGCCAGCTCCTTTCATTCAGTCAGTAGCTTCAATCATTTCTGGACGTTTTTCAATGGCAAAAATCAATGAATATTGTAAATGCACAAACAGTAATTTCTCCGCATTGCAAGGTGCAATTCTGAAATTTTTTGCTTTTTCCTGCTCCTCTTAGCATGATAAAGAAGATTCAAAGAGAGTGAGATGCCAGCTCCTTTCATTCAGTCAGTAGCTTCAATCATTTCTGGACGTTTTTCAATGGCAAAATCAATGAATATTGTAAATGCACAAACAGTAATTTCTCCGCATTGCAAGGTGCAATTCTGAAATTTTTTGCTTTTTCCTGCTCCTCTTAGCATGATAAAGAAGATTCAAAGAGAATGAGATGCCAGCTCCTTTCATTCAGTCAGTAGCTTCAATCATTTCTGGTATATGAATAACATGATGTTTTTCAATGGCAAAAATCAATGAATATTGTAAATGCACAAACAGTAATTTCTCCGCATTGCAAGGTGCAATTCTGAAATTTTTTGCTTTTTCCTGCTCCTCTTAGCATGATAAAGAAGATTCAAAGAGAGTGAGATGCCAGCTCCTTTCATTCAGTCAGTAGCTTCAATCATTTCTGGACGTTTTTCAATGGCAAAAATCAATGAATATTGTAAATGCACAAACAGTAATTTCTCCACATTGCAAGGTGCAATTCTGAAATTTTTTGCTTTTTCCTGCTCCTCTTAGCATGATAAACAAGATTCAAAGAGAGTGAGATGCCAGCTCCTTTCATTCAGTCAGTAGCTTCAATCATTTCTGGACGTTTTTCAATGGCAAAAATCAATGAATATTGTAAATGCACAAACAGTAATTTCTCCGCATTGCAAGGTGCAATTCTGAAATTTTTTGCTTTTTCCTGCTCCTCTTAGCATGATAAAAAAGATTCAAAGAGAGTGAGATGCCAGCTCCTTTCATTCAGTCAGTAGCTTCAAACATTTCTGGTATATGAATAACATGATGTTTTTCAATGGCAAAAATCAATGAATATTGTAGATGCACAAACAGTAATTTCTCCGCATTGCAAGGTGCAATTCTGAAATTTTTTGCTTTTTCCTGCTCCTCTTAGCATGATAAAGAAGATTCAAAGAGAGTGAGATGCCAGCTCCTTTCATTCAGTCAGTAGCTTCAATCATTTCTGGACGTTTTTCAATGGCAAAAATCATTGAATATTGTAAATGCACAAACAGTAATTTCTCCGCATTGCAAGGTGCAATTCTGAAATTTTTGCTTTTTCCTGCTCATCTTAGCATGATAAAGAAGATTCAAAGAGAGTGAGATGCCAGCTCCTTTCATTCAGTCAGTAGCTTCAATCATTTCTGGTATATGAATAACATGATGTTTTTCAATGGCAAAAATCAATGAATATTGTAAATGCACAAACAGTAATTTCTCCGCATTGCAAGGTGCAATTCTGAAATTTTTTGCTTTTTCCTGCTCCTCTTAGCATGATAAAGAAGATTCAAAGAGAATGAGATGCCAGCTCCTTTCATTCAGTCAGTAGCTTCAATCATTTCTGGACGTTTTTCAATGGCAAAAATCAATGAATATTGTAAATGCACAAACAGTAATTTCTCCGCATTGCAAGGTGCAATTCTGAAATTTTTTGCTTTTTCCTGCTCCTCTTAGCATGATAAACAAGATTCAAAGAGAGTGAGATGCCAGCTCCTTTCATTCAGTCAGTAGCTTCAATCATTTCTGGACGTTTTTCAATGGCAAAAATCAATGAATATTGTAAATGCACAAACAGTAATTTCTCCGCATTGCAAGGTGCAATTCTGAAATTTTTTGCTTTTTCCTGCTCCTCTAAGCATGATAAAGAAGATTCAAAGAGAGTGAGATGCCAGCTCCTTTCCTTCAGTCAGTAGCTTCAAACATTTCTGGTATATGAATAACATGATGTTTTTCAATGGCAAAAATCAATGAATATTGTAAATGCACAAACAGTAATTTCTCCGCATTGCAAGGTGCAATTCTGAAATTTTTTGCTTTTTCCTGCTCCTCTTAGCATGATAAAGAAGATTCAAAGAGAGTGAGATGCCAGCTCCTTTCATTCAGTCAGTAGCTTCAATCATTTCTGGACGTTTTTCAATGGCAAAAATCAATGAATATTGTAAATGCACAAACAGTAATTTCTCCACATTGCAAGGTGCAATTCTGAAATTTTTTGCTTTTTCCTGCTCCTCTTAGCATGATAAAGAAGAATCAAAGAGAGTGAGATGCCAGCTCCTTTCATTCAGTCAGTAGCTTCAATCATTTCTGGACGTTTTTCAGTGGCAAAAATCAATGAATATTGTAAATGCACAGACAGTAATTTCTCCGCATTGCAAGGTGCAATTCTGAAATTTTTTGCTTTTTCCTGCTCCTCTTAGCATGATAAAGAAGATTCAAAGAGAGTGAGATGCCAGCTCCTTTCATTCAGTCAGTAGCTTCAAACATTTCTGGTATATGAATAACATGATGTTTTTCAATGGCAAAAATCAATGAATATTGTAAATGCACAAACAGTAATTTCTCCACATTGCAAGGTGCAATTCTGAAATTTTTTGCTTTTTCCTGCTCCTCTTAGCATGGTAAAGAAGATTCAAAGAGAGTGAGATGCCAGCTCCTTTCATTCAGTCAGTAGCTTCAATCATTTCTGGACGTTTTTCAATGGCAAAAATCATTGAATATTGTAAATGCACAAACAGTAATTTCTCCGCATTACAAGGTGCAATTCTGAAATTTTTGCTTTTTCCTGCTCCTCTTAGCATGATAAACAAGATTCAAAGAGAGTGAGATGCCAGCTCCTTTCATTCAGTCAGTAGCTTCAATCATTTCTGGACGTTTTTCAATGGCAAAAATCAATGAATATTGTAAATGCACAAACAGTAATTTCTCCGCATTGCAAGGTGCAATTCTGAAATTTTTTGCTTTTTCCTGCTCCTCTTAGCATGATAAAGAAGATTCAAAGAGAGTGAGATGCCAGCTCCTTTCATTCAGTCAGTAGCTTCAATCATTTCTGGACGTTTTTCAATGGCAAAAATCAATGAATATTGTAAATGCACAAACAGTAATTTCTCCGCATTGCAAGGTGCAATTCTGAAATTTTTTGCTTTTTCCTGCTCCTCTTAGCATGATAAACAAGATTCAAAGAGAGTGAGATGCCAGCTCCTTTCATTCAGTTAGTAGCTTCAATCATTTCTGGACGTTTTTCAATGGCAAAAATCAATGAATATTGTAAATGCACAAACAGTAATTTCTCCGCATTGCAAGGTGCAATTCTGAAATGTTTTGCTTTTTCCTGCTCCTCTTAGCATGATAAAGAAGATTCAAAGAGAGTGAGATGCCAGCTCCTTTCATTCAGTCAGTAGCTTCAATCATTTCTGGACGTTTTTCAATGGCAAAAATCAATGAATATTGTAAATGCACAAACAGTAATTTCTCCGCATTGCAAGGTGCAATTCTGAAATTTTTTGCTTTTTCCTGCTCCTCTTAGCATGATAAAGAAGATTCAAAGAGAGTGAGATGCCAGCTCCTTTCATTCAGTCAGTAGCTTCAATCATTTCTGGACGTTTTTCAATGGCAAAAATCAATGAATATTGTAAATGCACAAACAGTAATTTCTCCGCATTGCAAGGTGCAATTCTGAAATTTTTTGCTTTTTCCTGCTCCTCTTAGCATGATAAAGAAGATTCAAAGAGAATGAGATGCCAGCTCCTTTCATTCAGTCAGTAGCTTCAATCATTTCTGGTATATGAATAACATGATGTTTTTCAATGGCAAAAATCAATGAATATTGTAAATGCACAAACAGTAATTTCTCCGCATTGCAAGGTGCAATTCTGAAATTTTTTGCTTTTTCCTGCTCCTCTTAGCATGATAAAGAAGATTCAAAGAGAGTGAGATGCCAGCTCCTTTCATTCAGTCAGTAGCTTCAATCATTTCTGGACGTTTTTCAATGGCAAAAATCAATGAATATTGTAAATGCACAAACAGTAATTTCTCCACATTGCAAGGTGCAATTCTGAAATTTTTTGCTTTTTCCTGCTCCTCTTAGCATGATAAACAAGATTCAAAGAGAGTGAGATGCCAGCTCCTTTCATTCAGTCAGTAGCTTCAATCATTTCTGGACGTTTTTCAATGGCAAAAATCAATGAATATTGTAAATGCACAAACAGTAATTTCTCCGCATTGCAAGGTGCAATTCTGAAATTTTTTGCTTTTTCCTGCTCCTCTTAGCATGATAAAAAAGATTCAAAGAGAGTGAGATGCCAGCTCCTTTCATTCAGTCAGTAGCTTCAAACATTTCTGGTATATGAATAACATGATGTTTTTCAATGGCAAAAATCAATGAATATTGTAGATGCACAAACAGTAATTTCTCCGCATTGCAAGGTGCAATTCTGAAATTTTTTGCTTTTTCCTGCTCCTCTTAGCATGATAAAGAAGATTCAAAGAGAGTGAGATGCCAGCTCCTTTCATTCAGTCAGTAGCTTCAATCATTTCTGGACGTTTTTCAATGGCAAAAATCATTGAATATTGTAAATGCACAAACAGTAATTTCTCCGCATTGCAAGGTGCAATTCTGAAATTTTTTGCTTTTTCCTGCTCATCTTAGCATGATAAAGAAGATTCAAAGAGAGTGAGATGCCAGCTCCTTTCATTCAGTCAGTAGCTTCAATCATTTCTGGTATATGAATAACATGATGTTTTTCAATGGCAAAAATCAATGAATATTGTAAATGCACAAACAGTAATTTCTCCGCATTGCAAGGTGCAATTCTGAAATTTTTTGCTTTTTCCTGCTCCTCTTAGCATGATAAAGAAGATTCAAAGAGAATGAGATGCCAGCTCCTTTCATTCAGTCAGTAGCTTCAATCATTTCTGGACGTTTTTCAATGGCAAAAATCAATGAATATTGTAAATGCACAAACAGTAATTTCTCCGCATTGCAAGGTGCAATTCTGAAATTTTTTGCTTTTTCCTGCTCCTCTTAGCATGATAAACAAGATTCAAAGAGAGTGAGATGCCAGCTCCTTTCATTCAGTCAGTAGCTTCAATCATTTCTGGACGTTTTTCAATGGCAAAAATCAATGAATATTGTAAATGCACAAACAGTAATTTCTCCGCATTGCAAGGTGCAATTCTGAAATTTTTTGCTTTTTCCTGCTCCTCTAAGCATGATAAAGAAGATTCAAAGAGAGTGAGATGCCAGCTCCTTTCCTTCAGTCAGTAGCTTCAAACATTTCTGGTATATGAATAACATGATGTTTTTCAATGGCAAAAATCAATGAATATTGTAAATGCACAAACAGTAATTTCTCCGCATTGCAAGGTGCAATTCTGAAATTTTTTGCTTTTTCCTGCTCCTCTTAGCATGATAAAGAAGATTCAAAGAGAGTGAGATGCCAGCTCCTTTCATTCAGTCAGTAGCTTCAATCATTTCTGGACGTTTTTCAATGGCAAAAATCAATGAATATTGTAAATGCACAAACAGTAATTTCTCCACATTGCAAGGTGCAATTCTGAAATTTTTTGCTTTTTCCTGCTCCTCTTAGCATGATAAAGAAGAATCAAAGAGAGTGAGATGCCAGCTCCTTTCATTCAGTCAGTAGCTTCAATCATTTCTGGACGTTTTTCAGTGGCAAAAATCAATGAATATTGTAAATGCACAGACAGTAATTTCTCCGCATTGCAAGGTGCAATTCTGAAATTTTTTGCTTTTTCCTGCTCCTCTTAGCATGATAAAGAAGATTCAAAGAGAGTGAGATGCCAGCTCCTTTCATTCAGTCAGTAGCTTCAAACATTTCTGGTATATGAATAACATGATGTTTTTCAATGGCAAAAATCAATGAATATTGTAAATGCACAAACAGTAATTTCTCCACATTGCAAGGTGCAATTCTGAAATTTTTTGCTTTTTCCTGCTCCTCTTAGCATGGTAAAGAAGATTCAAAGAGAGTGAGATGCCAGCTCCTTTCATTCAGTCAGTAGCTTCAATCATTTCTGGACGTTTTTCAATGGCAAAAATCATTGAATATTGTAAATGCACAAACAGTAATTTCTCCGCATTACAAGGTGCAATTCTGAAATTTTTGCTTTTTCCTGCTCCTCTTAGCATGATAAACAAGATTCAAAGAGAGTGAGATGCCAGCTCCTTTCATTCAGTCAGTAGCTTCAATCATTTCTGGACGTTTTTCAATGGCAAAAATCAATGAATATTGTAAATGCACAAACAGTAATTTCTCCGCATTGCAAGGTGCAATTCTGAAATTTTTTGCTTTTTCCTGCTCCTCTTAGCATGATAAAGAAGATTCAAAGAGAGTGAGATGCCAGCTCCTTTCATTCAGTCAGTAGCTTCAATCATTTCTGGACGTTTTTCAATGGCAAAAATCAATGAATATTGTAAATGCACAAACAGTAATTTCTCCGCATTGCAAGGTGCAATTCTGAAATTTTTTGCTTTTTCCTGCTCCTCTTAGCATGATAAACAAGATTCAAAGAGAGTGAGATGCCAGCTCCTTTCATTCAGTCAGTAGCTTCAATCATTTCTGGACGTTTTTCAATGGCAAAAATCAATGAATATTGTAAATGCACAAACAGTAATTTCTCCGCATTGCAAGGTGCAATTCTGAAATGTTTTGCTTTTTCCTGCTCCTCTTAGCATGATAAAGAAGATTCAAAGAGAGTGAGATGCCAGCTCCTTTCATTCAGTCAGTAGCTTCAATCATTTCTGGACGTTTTTCAATGGCAAAAATCAATGAATATTGTAAATGCACAAACAGTAATTTCTCCGCATTGCAAGGTGCAATTCTGAAATTTTTTGCTTTTTCCTGCTCCTCTTAGCATGATAAAGAAGATTCAAAGAGAGTGAGATGCCAGCTCCTTTCATTCAGTCAGTAGCTTCAATCATTTCTGGACGTTTTTCAATGGCAAAAATCAATGAATATTGTAAATGCACAAACAGTAATTTCTCCGCATTGCAAGGTGCAATTCTGAAATTTTTTGCTTTTTCCTGCTCCTCTTAGCATGATAAAGAAGATTCAAAGAGAATGAGATGCCAGCTCCTTTCATTCAGTCAGTAGCTTCAATCATTTCTGGACGTTTTTCAATGGCAAAAATCAATGAATATTGTAAATGCACAAACAGTAATTTCTCCGCATTGCAAGGTGCAATTCTGAAATTTTTTGCTTTTTCCTGCTCCTCTTAGCATGATAAAGAAGATTCAAAGAGAGTGAGATGCCAGCTCCTTTCATTCAGTCAGCAGCTTCAATCATTTCTGGACGTTTTTCAATGGCAAAAATCAATGAATATTGTAAATGCACAAACAGTAATTTCTCCACATTGCAAGGTGCAATTCTGAAATTTTTTGCTTTTTCCTGCTCCTCTTAGCATGATAAAGAAGAATCAAAGAGAGTGAGATGCCAGCTCCTTTCATTCAGTCAGTAGCTTCAATCATTTCTGGACGTTTTTCAGTGGCAAAAATCAATGAATATTGTAAATGCACAGACAGTAATTTCTCCGCATTGCAAGGTGCAATTCTGAAATTTTTTGCTTTTTCCTGCTCCTCTTAGCATGATAAACAAGATTCAAAGAGAGTGAGATGCCAGCTCCTTTCATTCAGTCAGTAGCTTCAATCATTTCTGGACGTTTTTCAATGGCAAAAATCATTGAATATTGTAAATGCACAAACAGTAATTTCTCCGCATTGCAAGGTGCAATTCTGAAATTTTTTGCTTTTTCCTGCTCCTCTTAGCATGATAAAGAAGATTCAAAGAGAATGAGATGCCAGCTCCTTTCATTCAGTCAGTAGCTTCAATCATTTCTGGTATATGAATAACATGATGTTTTTCAATGGCAAAAATCAATGAATATTGTAAATGCACAAACAGTAATTTCTCCGCATTGCAAGGTGCAATTCTGAAATTTTTTGCTTTTTCCTGCTCCTCTTAGCATGATAAAGAAGATTCAAAGAGAGTGAGATGCCAGCTCCTTTCATTCAGTCAGTAGCTTCAATCATTTCTGGACGTTTTTCAATGGCAAAAATCAATGAATATTGTAAATGCACAAACAGTAATTTCTCCGCATTGCAAGGTGCAATTCTGAAATTTTTTGCTTTTTCCTGCTCCTCTTAGCATGATAAACAAGATTCAAAGAGAGTGAGATGCCAGTTCCTTTCATTCAGTCAGTAGCTTCAATCATTTCTGGACGTTTTTCAATGGCAAAAATCAATGAATATTGTAAATGCACAAACAGTAATTTCTCCGCATTGCAAGGTGCAATTCTGAAATTTTTTGCTTTTTCCTGCTCCTCTTAGCATGATAAAAAAGATTCAAAGAGAGTGAGATGCCAGCTCCTTTCATTCAGTCAGTAGCTTCAAACATTTCTGGTATATGAATAACATGATGTTTTTCAATGGCAAAAATCAATGAATATTGTAGATGCACAAACAGTAATTTCTCCGCATTGCAAGGTGCAATTCTGAAATTTTTTGCTTTTTCCTGCTCCTCTTAGCATGATAAAGAAGATTCAAAGAGAATGAGATGCCAGCTCCTTTCATTCAGTCAGTAGCTTCAATCATTTCTGGACGTTTTTCAATGGCAAAAATCATTGAATATTGTAAATGCACAAACAGCAATTTCTCCGCATTGCAAGGTGCAATTCTGAATTTTTTTGCTTTTTCCTGCTCACCTTAGCATGATAAAGAAGATTCAAAGAGAGTGAGATGCCAGCTCCTTTCATTCAGTCAGTAGCTTCAATCATTTCTGGTATATGAATAACATGATGTTTTTCAATGGCAAAAATCAATGAATATTGTAAATGCACAAACAGTAATTTCTCCAAATTGCAAGGTGCAATTCTGAAATTTTTTGCTTTTTCCTGCTCCTCTTAGCATGATAAAGAAGATTCAAAGAGAATGAGATGCCAGCTCCTTTCATTCAGTCAGTAGCTTCAATCATTTCTGGACGTTTTTCAATGGCAAAAATCAATGAATATTGTAAATGCACAAACAGTAATTTCTCCGCATTGCAAGGTGCAATTCTGAAATTTTTTGCTTTTTCCTGCTCCTCTTAGCATGATAAACAAGATTCAAAGAGAGTGAGATGCCAGCTCCTTTCATTCAGTCAGTAGCTTCAATCATTTCTGGACGTTTGTCAATGGCAAAAATCAATGAATATTGTAAATGCACAAACAGTAATTTCTCCGCATTGCAAGGTGCAATTCTGAAATTTTTTGCTTTTTCCTGCTCCTCTAAGCATGATAAAGAAGATTCAAAGAGAGTGAGATGCCAGCTCCTTTCCTTCAGTCAGTAGCTTCAAACATTTCTGGTATATGAATAACATGATGTTTTTCAATGGCAAAAATCAATGAATATTGTAAATGCACAAACAGTAATTTCTCCGCATTGCAAGGTGCAATTCTGAAATTTTTTGCTTTTTCCTGCTCCTCTTAGCATGATAAAGAAGATTCAAAGAGAGTGAGATGCCAGCTCCTTTCATTCAGTCAGTAGCTTCAATCATTTCTGGACGTTTTTCAATGGCAAAAATCATTGAATATTGTAAATGCACAAACAGTAATTTCTCCGCATTGCAAGGTGCAATTCTGAAATTTTTTGCTTTTTCCTGCTCCTCTTAGCATGATAAAGAAGATTCAAAGAGAGTGAGATGCCAGCTCCTTTCATTCAGTCAGTAGCTTCAATCATTTCTGGTATATGAATAACATGATGTTTTTCAATGGCAAAAATCAATGAATATTGTAAATGCACAAACAGTAATTTCTCCGCATTGCAAGGTGCAATTCTGAAATTTTTTGCTTTTTCCTGCTCCTCTTAGCATGATAAAAAAGATTCAAAGAGAGTGAGATGCCAGCTCCTTTCATTCAGTCAGTAGCTTCAATCATTTCTGGACGTTTTTCAATGGCAAAAATCATTGAATATTGTAAATGCACAAACAGTAATTTCTCCGCATTGCAAGGTGCAATTCTGAAATTTTTTGCTTTTTCCTGCTCCTCTTAGCATGATAAAGAAGATTCAAAGAGAGTGAGATGCCAGCTCCTTTCATTCAGTCAGTAGCTTCAATCATTTCTGGTATATGAATAACATGATGTTTTTCAATGGCAAAAATCAATGAATATTGTAAATGCACAAACAGTAATTTCTCCGCATTGCAAGGTGCAATTCTGAAATTTTTTGCTTTTTCCTGCTCCTCTTAGCATGATAAAGAAGATTCAAAGAGAGTGAGATGCCAGCTCCTTTCATTCAGTCAGTAGCTTCAATCATTTCTGGACGTTTTTCAATGGCAAAAATCAATGAATATTGTAAATGCACAAACAGTAATTTCTCCGCATTGCAAGGTGCAATTCTGAAATTTTTTGCTTTTTCCTGCTCCTCTTAGCATGATAAACAAGATTCAAAGAGAGTGAGATGCCAGCTCCTTTCATTCAGTCAGTAGCTTCAATCATTTCTGGACGTTTTTCAATGGCAAAAATCAATGAATATTGTAAATGCACAAACAGTAATTTCTCCGCATTGCAAGGTGCAATTCTGAAATGTTTTGCTTTTTCCTGCTCCTCTTAGCATGATAAAGAAGATTCAAAGAGAGTGAGATGCCAGCTCCTTTCATTCAGTCAGTAGCTTCAATCATTTCTGGTATATGAATAACATGATGTTTTTCAATGGCAAAAATCAATGAATATTGTAAATGCACAAACAGTAATTTCTCCGCATTGCAAGGTGCAATTCTGAAATTTTTTGCTTTTTCCTGCTCCTCTTAGCATGATAAAGAAGATTCAAAGAGAATGAGATGCCAGCTCCTTTCATTCAGTCAGTAGCTTCAATCATTTCTGGACGTTTTTCAATGGCAAAAATCAATGAATATTGTAAATGCACAAACAGTAATTTCTCCGCATTGCAAGGTGCAATTCTGAAATTTTTTGCTTTTTCCTGCTCCTCTTAGCATGATAAACAAGATTCAAAGAGAGTGAGATGCCAGCTCCTTTCATTCAGTCAGTAGCTTCAATCATTTCTGGACGTTTTTCAATGGCAAAAATCAATGAATATTGTAAATGCACAAACAGTAATTTCTCCGCATTGCAAGGTGCAATTCTGAAATTTTTTGCTTTTTCCTGCTCCTCTAAGCATGATAAAGAAGATTCAAAGAGAGTGAGATGCCAGCTCCTTTCCTTCAGTCAGTAGCTTCAAACATTTCTGGTATATGAATAACATGATGTTTTTCAATGGCAAAAATCAATGAATATTGTAAATGCACAAACAGTAATTTCTCCGCATTGCAAGGTGCAATTCTGAAATTTTTTGCTTTTTCCTGCTCCTCTTAGCATGATAAAGAAGATTCAAAGAGAGTGAGATGCCAGCTCCTTTCATTCAGTCAGTAGCTTCAATCATTTCTGGACGTTTTTCAATGGCAAAAATCAATGAATATTGTAAATGCACAAACAGTAATTTCTCCACATTGCAAGGTGCAATTCTGAAATTTTTTGCTTTTTCCTGCTCCTCTTAGCATGATAAAGAAGAATCAAAGAGAGTGAGATGCCAGCTCCTTTCATTCAGTCAGTAGCTTCAATCATTTCTGGACGTTTTTCAGTGGCAAAAATCAATGAATATTGTAAATGCACAGACAGTAATTTCTCCGCATTGCAAGGTGCAATTCTGAAATTTTTTGCTTTTTCCTGCTCCTCTTAGCATGATAAAGAAGATTCAAAGAGAGTGAGATGCCAGCTCCTTTCATTCAGTCAGTAGCTTCAAACATTTCTGGTATATGAATAACATGATGTTTTTCAATGGCAAAAATCAATGAATATTGTAAATGCACAAACAGTAATTTCTCCACATTGCAAGGTGCAATTCTGAAATTTTTTGCTTTTTCCTGCTCCTCTTAGCATGGTAAAGAAGATTCAAAGAGAGTGAGATGCCAGCTCCTTTCATTCAGTCAGTAGCTTCAATCATTTCTGGACGTTTTTCAATGGCAAAAATCATTGAATATTGTAAATGCACAAACAGTAATTTCTCCGCATTACAAGGTGCAATTCTGAAATTTTTGCTTTTTCCTGCTCCTCTTAGCATGATAAACAAGATTCAAAGAGAGTGAGATGCCAGCTCCTTTCATTCAGTCAGTAGCTTCAATCATTTCTGGACGTTTTTCAATGGCAAAAATCAATGAATATTGTAAATGCACAAACAGTAATTTCTCCGCATTGCAAGGTGCAATTCTGAAATTTTTTGCTTTTTCCTGCTCCTCTTAGCATGATAAAGAAGATTCAAAGAGAGTGAGATGCCAGCTCCTTTCATTCAGTCAGTAGCTTCAATCATTTCTGGACGTTTTTCAATGGCAAAAATCAATGAATATTGTAAATGCACAAACAGTAATTTCTCCGCATTGCAAGGTGCAATTCTGAAATTTTTTGCTTTTTCCTGCTCCTCTTAGCATGATAAACAAGATTCAAAGAGAGTGAGATGCCAGCTCCTTTCATTCAGTCAGTAGCTTCAATCATTTCTGGACGTTTTTCAATGGCAAAAATCAATGAATATTGTAAATGCACAAACAGTAATTTCTCCGCATTGCAAGGTGCAATTCTGAAATGTTTTGCTTTTTCCTGCTCCTCTTAGCATGATAAAGAAGATTCAAAGAGAGTGAGATGCCAGCTCCTTTCATTCAGTCAGTAGCTTCAATCATTTCTGGACGTTTTTCAATGGCAAAAATCAATGAATATTGTAAATGCACAAACAGTAATTTCTCCGCATTGCAAGGTGCAATTCTGAAATTTTTTGCTTTTTCCTGCTCCTCTTAGCATGATAAAGAAGATTCAAAGAGAGTGAGATGCCAGCTCCTTTCATTCAGTCAGTAGCTTCAATCATTTCTGGACGTTTTTCAATGGCAAAAATCAATGAATATTGTAAATGCACAAACAGTAATTTCTCCGCATTGCAAGGTGCAATTCTGAAATTTTTTGGTTTTCCTGCTCCTCTTAGCATGATAAAGAAGATTCAAAGAGAATGAGATGCCAGCTCCTTTCATTCAGTCAGTAGCTTCAATCATTTATGGACGTTTTTCAATGGCAAAAATCAATGAATATTGTAAATGCACAAACAGTAATTTCTCCGCATTGCAAGGTGCAATTCTGAAATTTTTTGCTTTTTCCTGCTCCTCTTAGCATGATAAAGAAGATTCAAAGAGAGTGAGATGCCAGCTCCTTTCATTCAGTCAGCAGCTTCAATCATTTCTGGACGTTTTTCAATGGCAAAAATCAATGAATATTGTAAATGCACAAACAGTAATTTCTCCACATTGCAAGGTGCAATTCTGAAATTTTTTGCTTTTTCCTGCTCCTCTTAGCATGATAAAGAAGAATCAAAGAGAGTGAGATGCCAGCTCCTTTCATTCAGTCAGTAGCTTCAATCATTTCTGGACGTTTTTCAGTGGCAAAAATCAATGAATATTGTAAATGCACAGACAGTAATTTCTCCGCATTGCAAGGTGCAATTCTGAAATTTTTTGCTTTTTCCTGCTCCTCTTAGCATGATAAACAAGATTCAAAGAGAGTGAGATGCCAGCTCCTTTCATTCAGTCAGTAGCTTCAATCATTTCTGGACGTTTTTCAATGGCAAAAATCATTGAATATTGTAAATGCACAAACAGTAATTTCTCCGCATTGCAAGGTGCAATTCTGAAATTTTTTGCTTTTTCCTGCTCCTCTTAGCATGATAAAGAAGATTCAAAGAGAATGAGATGCCAGCTCCTTTCATTCAGTCAGTAGCTTCAATCATTTCTGGTATATGAATAACATGATGTTTTTCAATGGCAAAAATCAATGAATATTGTAAATGCACAAACAGTAATTTCTCCGCATTGCAAGGTGCAATTCTGAAATTTTTTGCTTTTTCCTGCTCCTCTTAGCATGATAAAGAAGATTCAAAGAGAGTGAGATGCCAGCTCCTTTCATTCAGTCAGTAGCTTCAATCATTTCTGGACGTTTTTCAATGGCAAAAATCAATGAATATTGTAAATGCACAAACAGTAATTTCTCCGCATTGCAAGGTGCAATTCTGAAATTTTTTGCTTTTTCCTGCTCCTCTTAGCATGATAAACAAGATTCAAAGAGAGTGAGATGCCAGTTCCTTTCATTCAGTCAGTAGCTTCAATCATTTCTGGACGTTTTTCAATGGCAAAAATCAATGAATATTGTAAATGCACAAACAGTAATTTCTCCGCATTGCAAGGTGCAATTCTGAAATTTTTTGCTTTTTCCTGCTCCTCTTAGCATGATAAAAAAGATTCAAAGAGAGTGAGATGCCAGCTCCTTTCATTCAGTCAGTAGCTTCAAACATTTCTGGTATATGAATAACATGATGTTTTTCAATGGCAAAAATCAATGAATATTGTAGATGCACAAACAGTAATTTCTCCGCATTGCAAGGTGCAATTCTGAAATTTTTTGCTTTTTCCTGCTCCTCTTAGCATGATAAAGAAGATTCAAAGAGAATGAGATGCCAGCTCCTTTCATTCAGTCAGTAGCTTCAATCATTTCTGGACGTTTTTCAATGGCAAAAATCATTGAATATTGTAAATGCACAAACAGCAATTTCTCCGCATTGCAAGGTGCAATTCTGAATTTTTTTGCTTTTTCCTGCTCACCTTAGCATGATAAAGAAGATTCAAAGAGAGTGAGATGCCAGCTCCTTTCATTCAGTCAGTAGCTTCAATCATTTCTGGTATATGAATAACATGATGTTTTTCAATGGCAAAAATCAATGAATATTGTAAATGCACAAACAGTAATTTCTCCAAATTGCAAGGTGCAATTCTGAAATTTTTTGCTTTTTCCTGCTCCTCTTAGCATGATAAAGAAGATTCAAAGAGAATGAGATGCCAGCTCCTTTCATTCAGTCAGTAGCTTCAATCATTTCTGGACGTTTTTCAATGGCAAAAATCAATGAATATTGTAAATGCACAAACAGTAATTTCTCCGCATTGCAAGGTGCAATTCTGAAATTTTTTGCTTTTTCCTGCTCCTCTTAGCATGATAAACAAGATTCAAAGAGAGTGAGATGCCAGCTCCTTTCATTCAGTCAGTAGCTTCAATCATTTCTGGACGTTTGTCAATGGCAAAAATCAATGAATATTGTAAATGCACAAACAGTAATTTCTCCGCATTGCAAGGTGCAATTCTGAAATTTTTTGCTTTTTCCTGCTCCTCTAAGCATGATAAAGAAGATTCAAAGAGAGTGAGATGCCAGCTCCTTTCCTTCAGTCAGTAGCTTCAAACATTTCTGGTATATGAATAACATGATGTTTTTCAATGGCAAAAATCAATGAATATTGTAAATGCACAAACAGTAATTTCTCCGCATTGCAAGGTGCAATTCTGAAATTTTTTGCTTTTTCCTGCTCCTCTTAGCATGATAAAGAAGATTCAAAGAGAGTGAGATGCCAGCTCCTTTCATTCAGTCAGTAGCTTCAATCATTTCTGGACGTTTTTCAATGGCAAAAATCATTGAATATTGTAAATGCACAAACAGTAATTTCTCCGCATTGCAAGGTGCAATTCTGAAATTTTTTGCTTTTTCCTGCTCCTCTTAGCATGATAAAGAAGATTCAAAGAGAGTGAGATGCCAGCTCCTTTCATTCAGTCAGTAGCTTCAATCATTTCTGGTATATGAATAACATGATGTTTTTCAATGGCAAAAATCAATGAATATTGTAAATGCACAAACAGTAATTTCTCCGCATTGCAAGGTGCAATTCTGAAATTTTTTGCTTTTTCCTGCTCCTCTTAGCATGATAAAAAAGATTCAAAGAGAGTGAGATGCCAGCTCCTTTCATTCAGTCAGTAGCTTCAATCATTTCTGGACGTTTTTCAATGGCAAAAATCATTGAATATTGTAAATGCACAAACAGTAATTTCTCCGCATTGCAAGGTGCAATTCTGAAATTTTTTGCTTTTTCCTGCTCCTCTTAGCATGATAAAGAAGATTCAAAGAGAGTGAGATGCCAGCTCCTTTCATTCAGTCAGTAGCTTCAATCATTTCTGGTATATGAATAACATGATGTTTTTCAATGGCAAAAATCAATGAATATTGTAAATGCACAAACAGTAATTTCTCCGCATTGCAAGGTGCAATTCTGAAATTTTTTGCTTTTTCCTGCTCCTCTTAGCATGATAAAGAAGATTCAAAGAGAGTGAGATGCCAGCTCCTTTCATTCAGTCAGTAGCTTCAATCATTTCTGGACGTTTTTCAATGGCAAAAATCAATGAATATTGTAAATGCACAAACAGTAATTTCTCCGCATTGCAAGGTGCAATTCTGAAATTTTTTGCTTTTTCCTGCTCCTCTTAGCATGATAAACAAGATTCAAAGAGAGTGAGATGCCAGCTCCTTTCATTCAGTCAGTAGCTTCAATCATTTCTGGACGTTTTTCAATGGCAAAAATCAATGAATATTGTAAATGCACAAACAGTAATTTCTCCGCATTGCAAGGTGCAATTCTGAAATGTTTTGCTTTTTCCTGCTCCTCTTAGCATGATAAAGAAGATTCAAAGAGAGTGAGATGCCAGCTCCTTTCATTCAGTCAGTAGCTTCAATCATTTCTGGACGTTTTTCAATGGCAAAAATCAATGAATATTGTAAATGCACAAACAGTAATTTCTCCGCATTGCAAGGTGCAATTCTGAAATTTTTTGCTTTTTCCTGCTCCTCTTAGCATGATAAAGAAGATTCAAAGAGAGTGAGATGCCAGCTCCTTTCATTCAGTCAGTAGCTTCAATCATTTCTGGACGTTTTTCAATGGCAAAAATCAATGAATATTGTAAATGCACAAACAGTAATTTCTCCGCATTGCAAGGTGCAATTCTGAAATTTTTTGCTTTTTCCTGCTCCTCTTAGCATGATAAAGAAGATTCAAAGAGAGTGAGATGCCAGCTCCTTTCATTCAGTCAGTAGCTTCAATCATTTCTGGACGTTTTTCAATGGCAAAAATCAATGAATATTGTAAATGCACAAACAGTAATTTCTCCGCATTGCAAGGTGCAATTCTGAAATTTTTTGCTTTTTCCTGCTCCTCTTAGCATGATAAACAAGATTCAAAGAGAGTGAGATGCCAGCTCCTTTCATTCAGTCAGTAGCTTCAATCATTTCTGGACGTTTTTCAATGGCAAAAATCATTGAATATTGTAAATGCACAAACAGTAATTTCTCCGCATTGCAAGGTGCAATTCTGAAATTTTTTGCTTTTTCCTGCTCCTCTTAGCATGATAAAAAAGATTCAAAGAGAGTGAGATGCCAGCTCCTTTCATTCAGTCAGTAGCTTCAAACATTTCTGGTATATGAATAACATGATGTTTTTCAATGGCAAAAATCAATGAATATTGTAAATGCACAAACAGTAATTTCTCCGCATTGCAAGGTGCAATTCTGAAATTTTTTGCTTTTTCCTGCTCCTCTTAGCATGATAAACAAGATTCAAAGAGAGTGAGATGCCAGCTCCTTTCATTCAGTCAGTAGCTTCAATCATTTCTGGACGTTTTTCAATGGCAAAAATCAATGAATATTGTAAATGCACAAACAGTAATTTCTCCGCATTGCAAGGTGCAATTCTGAAATGTTTTGCTTTTTCCTGCTCCTCTTAGCATGATAAAGAAGATTCAAAGAGAGTGAGATGCCAGCTCCTTTCATTCAGTCAGTAGCTTCAATCATTTCTGGACGTTTTTCAATGGCAAAAATCAATGAATATTGTAAATGCACAAACAGTAATTTCTCCGCATTGCAAGGTGCAATTCTGAAATTTTTTGCTTTTTCCTGCTCCTCTTAGCATGATAAACAAGATTCAAAGAGAGTGAGATGCCAGCTCCTTTCATTCAGTCAGTAGCTTCAATCATTTCTGGACGTTTTTCAATGGCAAAAATCAATGAATATTGTAAATGCACAAACAGTAATTTCTCCGCATTGCAAGGTGCAATTCTGAAATGTTTTGCTTTTTCCTGCTCCTCTTAGCATGATAAAGAAGATTCAAAGAGAGTGAGATGCCAGCTCCTTTCATTCAGTCAGTAGCTTCAATCATTTCTGGACGTTTTTCAATGGCAAAAATCAATGAATATTGTAAATGCACAAACAGTAATTTCTCCGCATTGCAAGGTGCAATTCTGAAATTTTTTGCTTTTTCCTGCTCCTCTTAGCATGATAAAGAAGATTCAAAGAGAGTGAGATGCCAGCTCCTTTCATTCAGTCAGTAGCTTCAATCATTTCTGGACGTTTTTCAATGGCAAAAATCAATGAATATTGTAAATGCACAAACAGTAATTTCTCCGCATTGCAAGGTGCAATTCTGAAATTTTTTGCTTTTTCCTGCTCCTCTTAGCATGATAAAGAAGATTCAAAGAGAGTGAGATGCCAGCTCCTTTCATTCAGTCAGTAGCTTCAATCATTTCTGGACGTTTTTCAATGGCAAAAATCATTGAATATTGTAAATGCACAAACAGTAATTTCTCCGCATTGCAAGGTGCAATTCTGAAATTTTTTGCTTTTTCCTGCTCCTCTTAGCATGATAAAAAAGATTCAAAGAGAGTGAGATGCCAGCTCCTTTCATTCAGTCAGTAGCTTCAAACATTTCTGGTATATGAATAACATGTTTTTCAATGGCAAAAATCAATGAATATTGTAGATGCACAAACAGTAATTTCTCCGCATTGCAAGGTGCAATTCTGAAATTTTTTGCTTTTTCCTGCTCCTCTTAGCATAATAAAGAAGATTCAAAGAGAGTGAGATGCCAGCTCCTTTCATTCAGTCAGTAGCTTCAATCATTTCTGGACGTTTTTCAATGGCAAAAATCATTGAATATTGTAAATGCACAAACAGCAATTTCTCCGCATTGCAAGGTGCAATTCTGAATTTTTTTGCTTTTTCCTGCTCACCTTAGCATGATAAAGAAGATTCAAAGAGAGTGAGATGCCAGCTCCTTTCATTCAGTCAGTAGCTTCAATCATTTCTGGTATATGAATAACATGATGTTTTTCAATGGCAAAAATCAATGAATATTGTAAATGCACAAACAGTAATTTCTCCGCATTGCAAGGTGCAATTCTGAAATTTTTTGCTTTTTCCTGCTCCTCTTAGCATGATAAAGAAGATTCAAAGAGAATGAGATGCCAGCTCCTTTCATTCAGTCAGTAGCTTCAATCATTTCTGGACGTTTTTCAATGGCAAAAATCAATGAATATTGTAAATGCACAAACAGTAATTTCTCCGCATTGCAAGGTGCAATTCTGAAATTTTTTGCTTTTTCCTGCTCCTCTTAGCATGATAAAGAAGATTCAAAGAGAGTGAGATGCCAGCTCCTTTCATTCAGTCAGCAGCTTCAATCATTTCTGGACGTTTTTCAATGGCAAAAATCAATGAATATTGTAAATGCACAAACAGTAATTTCTCCACATTGCAAGGTGCAATTCTGAAATTTTTTGCTTTTTCCTGCTCCTCTTAGCATGATAAAGAAGAATCAAAGAGAGTGAGATGCCAGCTCCTTTCATTCAGTCAGTAGCTTCAATCATTTCTGGACGTTTTTCAGTGGCAAAAATCAATGAATATTGTAAATGCACAGACAGTAATTTCTCCGCATTGCAAGGTGCAATTCTGAAATTTTTTGCTTTTTCCTGCTCCTCTTAGCATGATAAACAAGATTCAAAGAGAGTGAGATGCCAGCTCCTTTCATTCAGTCAGTAGCTTCAATCATTTCTGGACGTTTTTCAATGGCAAAAATCAATGAATATTGTAAATGCACAAACAGTAATTTCTCCGCATTGCAAGGTGCAATTCTGAAATGTTTTGCTTTTTCCTGCTCCTCTTAGCATGATAAAGAAGATTCAAAGAGAGTGAGATGCCAGCTCCTTTCATTCAGTCAGTAGCTTCAATCATTTCTGGACGTTTTTCAATGGCAAAAATCAATGAATATTGTAAATGCACAAACAGTAATTTCTCCGCATTGCAAGGTGCAATTCTGAAATTTTTTGCTTTTTCCTGCTCCTCTTAGCATGATAAACAAGATTCAAAGAGAGTGAGATGCCAGCTCCTTTCATTCAGTCAGTAGCTTCAATCATTTCTGGACGTTTTTCAATGGCAAAAATCAATGAATATTGTAAATGCACAAACAGTAATTTCTCCGCATTGCAAGGTGCAATTCTGAAATGTTTTGCTTTTTCCTGCTCCTCTTAGCATGATAAAGAAGATTCAAAGAGAGTGAGATGCCAGCTCCTTTCATTCAGTCAGTAGCTTCAATCATTTCTGGACGTTTTTCAATGGCAAAAATCAATGAATATTGTAAATGCACAAACAGTAATTTCTCCGCATTGCAAGGTGCAATTCTGAAATTTTTTGCTTTTTCCTGCTCCTCTTAGCATGATAAAGAAGATTCAAAGAGAGTGAGATGCCAGCTCCTTTCATTCAGTCAGTAGCTTCAATCATTTCTGGACGTTTTTCAATGGCAAAAATCAATGAATATTGTAAATGCACAAACAGTAATTTCTCCGCATTGCAAGGTGCAATTCTGAAATTTTTTGCTTTTTCCTGCTCCTCTTAGCATGATAAAGAAGATTCAAAGAGAGTGAGATGCCAGCTCCTTTCATTCAGTCAGTAGCTTCAATCATTTCTGGACGTTTTTCAATGGCAAAAATCATTGAATATTGTAAATGCACAAACAGTAATTTCTCCGCATTGCAAGGTGCAATTCTGAAATTTTTTGCTTTTTCCTGCTCCTCTTAGCATGATAAAAAAGATTCAAAGAGAGTGAGATGCCAGCTCCTTTCATTCAGTCAGTAGCTTCAAACATTTCTGGTATATGAATAACATGTTTTTCAATGGCAAAAATCAATGAATATTGTAGATGCACAAACAGTAATTTCTCCGCATTGCAAGGTGCAATTCTGAAATTTTTTGCTTTTTCCTGCTCCTCTTAGCATAATAAAGAAGATTCAAAGAGAGTGAGATGCCAGCTCCTTTCATTCAGTCAGTAGCTTCAATCATTTCTGGACGTTTTTCAATGGCAAAAATCATTGAATATTGTAAATGCACAAACAGCAATTTCTCCGCATTGCAAGGTGCAATTCTGAATTTTTTTGCTTTTTCCTGCTCACCTTAGCATGATAAAGAAGATTCAAAGAGAGTGAGATGCCAGCTCCTTTCATTCAGTCAGTAGCTTCAATCATTTCTGGTATATGAATAACATGATGTTTTTCAATGGCAAAAATCAATGAATATTGTAAATGCACAAACAGTAATTTCTCCGCATTGCAAGGTGCAATTCTGAAATTTTTTGCTTTTTCCTGCTCCTCTTAGCATGATAAAGAAGATTCAAAGAGAATGAGATGCCAGCTCCTTTCATTCAGTCAGTAGCTTCAATCATTTCTGGACGTTTTTCAATGGCAAAAATCAATGAATATTGTAAATGCACAAACAGTAATTTCTCCGCATTGCAAGGTGCAATTCTGAAATTTTTTGCTTTTTCCTGCTCCTCTTAGCATGATAAAGAAGATTCAAAGAGAGTGAGATGCCAGCTCCTTTCATTCAGTCAGCAGCTTCAATCATTTCTGGACGTTTTTCAATGGCAAAAATCAATGAATATTGTAAATGCACAAACAGTAATTTCTCCACATTGCAAGGTGCAATTCTGAAATTTTTTGCTTTTTCCTGCTCCTCTTAGCATGATAAAGAAGAATCAAAGAGAGTGAGATGCCAGCTCCTTTCATTCAGTCAGTAGCTTCAATCATTTCTGGACGTTTTTCAGTGGCAAAAATCAATGAATATTGTAAATGCACAGACAGTAATTTCTCCGCATTGCAAGGTGCAATTCTGAAATTTTTTGCTTTTTCCTGCTCCTCTTAGCATGATAAACAAGATTCAAAGAGAGTGAGATGCCAGCTCCTTTCATTCAGTCAGTAGCTTCAATCATTTCTGGACGTTTTTCAATGGCAAAAATCATTGAATATTGTAAATGCACAAACAGTAATTTCTCCGCATTGCAAGGTGCAATTCTGAAATTTTTTGCTTTTTCCTGCTCCTCTTAGCATGATAAAGAAGATTCAAAGAGAATGAGATGCCAGCTCCTTTCATTCAGTCAGTAGCTTCAATCATTTCTGGTATATGAATAACATGATGTTTTTCAATGGCAAAAATCAATGAATATTGTAAATGCACAAACAGTAATTTCTCCGCATTGCAAGGTGCAATTCTGAAATTTTTTGCTTTTTCCTGCTCCTCTTAGCATGATAAAGAAGATTCAAAGAGAGTGAGATGCCAGCTCCTTTCATTCAGTCAGTAGCTTCAATCATTTCTGGACGTTTTTCAATGGCAAAAATCAATGAATATTGTAAATGCACAAACAGTAATTTCTCCGCATTGCAAGGTGCAATTCTGAAATTTTTTGCTTTTTCCTGCTCCTCTTAGCATGATAAACAAGATTCAAAGAGAGTGAGATGCCAGTTCCTTTCATTCAGTCAGTAGCTTCAATCATTTCTGGACGTTTTTCAATGGCAAAAATCAATGAATATTGTAAATGCACAAACAGTAATTTCTCCGCATTGCAAGGTGCAATTCTGAAATTTTTTGCTTTTTCCTGCTCCTCTTAGCATGATAAAAAAGATTCAAAGAGAGTGAGATGCCAGCTCCTTTCATTCAGTCAGTAGCTTCAAACATTTCTGGTATATGAATAACATGATGTTTTTCAATGGCAAAAATCAATGAATATTGTAGATGCACAAACAGTAATTTCTCCGCATTGCAAGGTGCAATTCTGAAATTTTTTGCTTTTTCCTGCTCCTCTTAGCATGATAAAGAAGATTCAAAGAGAATGAGATGCCAGCTCCTTTCATTCAGTCAGTAGCTTCAATCATTTCTGGACGTTTTTCAATGGCAAAAATCATTGAATATTGTAAATGCACAAACAGCAATTTCTCCGCATTGCAAGGTGCAATTCTGAATTTTTTTGCTTTTTCCTGCTCACCTTAGCATGATAAAGAAGATTCAAAGAGAGTGAGATGCCAGCTCCTTTCATTCAGTCAGTAGCTTCAATCATTTCTGGTATATGAATAACATGATGTTTTTCAATGGCAAAAATCAATGAATATTGTAAATGCACAAACAGTAATTTCTCCAAATTGCAAGGTGCAATTCTGAAATTTTTTGCTTTTTCTTGCTCCTCTTAGCATGATAAAGAAGATTCAAAGAGAATGAGATGCCAGCTCCTTTCATTCAGTCAGTAGCTTCAATCATTTCTGGACGTTTTTCAATGGCAAAAATCAATGAATATTGTAAATGCACAAACAGTAATTTCTCCGCATTGCAAGGTGCAATTCTGAAATTTTTTGCTTTTTCCTGCTCCTCTTAGCATGATAAACAAGATTCAAAGAGAGTGAGATGCCAGCTCCTTTCATTCAGTCAGTAGCTTCAATCATTTCTGGACGTTTGTCAATGGCAAAAATCAATGAATATTGTAAATGCACAAACAGTAATTTCTCCGCATTGCAAGGTGCAATTCTGAAATTTTTTGCTTTTTCCTGCTCCTCTAAGCATGATAAAGAAGATTCAAAGAGAGTGAGATGCCAGCTCCTTTCCTTCAGTCAGTAGCTTCAAACATTTCTGGTATATGAATAACATGATGTTTTTCAATGGCAAAAATCAATGAATATTGTAAATGCACAAACAGTAATTTCTCCGCATTGCAAGGTGCAATTCTGAAATTTTTTGCTTTTTCCTGCTCCTCTTAGCATGATAAAGAAGATTCAAAGAGAGTGAGATGCCAGCTCCTTTCATTCAGTCAGTAGCTTCAATCATTTCTGGACGTTTTTCAATGGCAAAAATCATTGAATATTGTAAATGCACAAACAGTAATTTCTCCGCATTGCAAGGTGCAATTCTGAAATTTTTTGCTTTTTCCTGCTCCTCTTAGCATGATAAAGAAGATTCAAAGAGAGTGAGATGCCAGCTCCTTTCATTCAGTCAGTAGCTTCAATCATTTCTGGTATATGAATAACATGATGTTTTTCAATGGCAAAAATCAATGAATATTGTAAATGCACAAACAGTAATTTCTCCGCATTGCAAGGTGCAATTCTGAAATTTTTTGCTTTTTCCTGCTCCTCTTAGCATGATAAAAAAGATTCAAAGAGAGTGAGATGCCAGCTCCTTTCATTCAGTCAGTAGCTTCAATCATTTCTGGACGTTTTTCAATGGCAAAAATCATTGAATATTGTAAATGCACAAACAGTAATTTCTCCGCATTGCAAGGTGCAATTCTGAAATTTTTTGCTTTTTCCTGCTCCTCTTAGCATGATAAAGAAGATTCAAAGAGAGTGAGATGCCAGCTCCTTTCATTCAGTCAGTAGCTTCAATCATTTCTGGTATATGAATAACATGATGTTTTTCAATGGCAAAAATCAATGAATATTGTAAATGCACAAACAGTAATTTCTCCGCATTGCAAGGTGCAATTCTGAAATTTTTTGCTTTTTCCTGCTCCTCTTAGCATGATAAAGAAGATTCAAAGAGAGTGAGATGCCAGCTCCTTTCATTCAGTCAGTAGCTTCAATCATTTCTGGACGTTTTTCAATGGCAAAAATCAATGAATATTGTAAATGCACAAACAGTAATTTCTCCGCATTGCAAGGTGCAATTCTGAAATTTTTTGCTTTTTCCTGCTCCTCTTAGCATGATAAACAAGATTCAAAGAGAGTGAGATGCCAGCTCCTTTCATTCAGTCAGTAGCTTCAATCATTTCTGGACGTTTTTCAATGGCAAAAATCAATGAATATTGTAAATGCACAAACAGTAATTTCTCCGCATTGCAAGGTGCAATTCTGAAATGTTTTGCTTTTTCCTGCTCCTCTTAGCATGATAAAGAAGATTCAAAGAGAGTGAGATGCCAGCTCCTTTCATTCAGTCAGTAGCTTCAATCATTTCTGGACGTTTTTCAATGGCAAAAATCAATGAATATTGTAAATGCACAAACAGTAATTTCTCCGCATTGCAAGGTGCAATTCTGAAATTTTTTGCTTTTTCCTGCTCCTCTTAGCATGATAAAGAAGATTCAAAGAGAGTGAGATGCCAGCTCCTTTCATTCAGTCAGTAGCTTCAATCATTTCTGGACGTTTTTCAATGGCAAAAATCAATGAATATTGTAAATGCACAAACAGTAATTTCTCCGCATTGCAAGGTGCAATTCTGAAATTTTTTGCTTTTTCCTGCTCCTCTTAGCATGATAAAGAAGATTCAAAGAGAGTGAGATGCCAGCTCCTTTCATTCAGTCAGTAGCTTCAATCATTTCTGGACGTTTTTCAATGGCAAAAATCAATGAATATTGTAAATGCACAAACAGTAATTTCTCCGCATTGCAAGGTGCAATTCTGAAATTTTTTGCTTTTTCCTGCTCCTCTTAGCATGATAAACAAGATTCAAAGAGAGTGAGATGCCAGCTCCTTTCATTCAGTCAGTAGCTTCAATCATTTCTGGACGTTTTTCAATGGCAAAAATCATTGAATATTGTAAATGCACAAACAGTAATTTCTCCGCATTGCAAGGTGCAATTCTGAAATTTTTTGCTTTTTCCTGCTCCTCTTAGCATGATAAAAAAGATTCAAAGAGAGTGAGATGCCAGCTCCTTTCATTCAGTCAGTAGCTTCAAACATTTCTGGTATATGAATAACATGATGTTTTTCAATGGCAAAAATCAATGAATATTGTAGATGCACAAACAGTAATTTCTCCGCATTGCAAGGTGCAATTCTGAAATTTTTTGCTTTTTCCTGCTCCTCTTAGCATAATAAAGAAGATTCAAAGAGAGTGAGATGCCAGCTCCTTTCATTCAGTCAGTAGCTTCAATCATTTCTGGACGTTTTTCAATGGCAAAAATCATTGAATATTGTAAATGCACAAACAGCAATTTCTCCGCATTGCAAGGTGCAATTCTGAATTTTTTTGCTTTTTCCTGCTCACCTTAGCATGATAAAGAAGATTCAAAGAGAGTGAGATGCCAGCTCCTTTCATTCAGTCAGTAGCTTCAATCATTTCTGGTATATGAATAACATGATGTTTTTCAATGGCAAAAATCAATGAATATTGTAAATGCACAAACAGTAATTTCTCCGCATTGCAAGGTGCAATTCTGAAATTTTTTGCTTTTTCCTGCTCCTCTTAGCATGATAAAGAAGATTCAAAGAGAATGAGATGCCAGCTCCTTTCATTCAGTCAGTAGCTTCAATCATTTCTGGACGTTTTTCAATGGCAAAAATCAATGAATATTGTAAATGCACAAACAGTAATTTCTCCGCATTGCAAGGTGCAATTCTGAAATTTTTTGCTTTTTCCTGCTCCTCTTAGCATGATAAACAAGATTCAAAGAGAGTGAGATGCCAGCTCCTTTCATTCAGTCAGTAGCTTCAATCATTTCTGGACGTTTGTCAATGGCAAAAATCAATGAATATTGTAAATGCACAAACAGTAATTTCTCCGCATTGCAAGGTGCAATTCTGAAATTTTTTGCTTTATCCTGCTCCTCTAAGCATGATAAAGAAGATTCAAAGAGAGTGAGATGCCAGCTCCTTTCCTTCAGTCAGTAGCTTCAAACATTTCTGGTATATGAATAACATGATGTTTTTCAATGGCAAAAATCAATGAATATTGTAAATGCACAAACAGTAATTTCTCCGCATTGCAAGGTGCAATTCTGAAATTTTTTGCTTTTTCCTGCTCCTCTTAGCATGATAAAGAAGATTCAAAGAGAGTGAGATGCCAGCTCCTTTCATTCAGTCAGTAGCTTCAATCATTTCTGGACGTTTTTCAATGGCAAAAATCAATGAATATTGTAAATGCACAAACAGTAATTTCTCCACATTGCAAGGTGCAATTCTGAAATTTTTTGCTTTTTCCTGCTCCTCTTAGCATGATAAAGAAGATTCAAAGAGAGTGAGATGCCAGCTCCTTTCATTCAGTCAGTAGCTTCAATCATTTCTGGACGTTTTTCAATGGCAAAAATCAATGAATATTGTAAATGCACAAACAGTAATTTCTCCGCATTGCAAGGTGCAATTCTGAAATTTTTTGCTTTTTCCTGCTCCTCTTAGCATGATAAAGAAGATTCAAAGAGAGTGAGATGCCAGCTCCTTTCATTCAGTCAGTAGCTTCAATCATTTCTGGACGTTTTTCAATGGCAAAAATCAATGAATATTGTAAATGCACAAACAGTAATTTCTCCGCATTGCAAGGTGCAATTCTGAAATTTTTTGCTTTTTCCTGCTCCTCTTAGCATGATAAACAAGATTCAAAGAGAGTGAGATGCCAGCTCCTTTCATTCAGTCAGTAGCTTCAATCATTTCTGGACGTTTTTCAATGGCAAAAATCATTGAATATTGTAAATGCACAAACAGTAATTTCTCCGCATTGCAAGGTGCAATTCTGAAATTTTTTGCTTTTTCCTGCTCCTCTTAGCATGATAAAAAAGATTCAAAGAGAGTGAGATGCCAGCTCCTTTCATTCAGTCAGTAGCTTCAAACATTTCTGGTATATGAATAACATGATGTTTTTCAATGGCAAAAATCAATGAATATTGTAGATGCACAAACAGTAATTTCTCCGCATTGCAAGGTGCAATTCTGAAATTTTTTGCTTTTTCCTGCTCCTCTTAGCATAATAAAGAAGATTCAAAGAGAGTGAGATGCCAGCTCCTTTCATTCAGTCAGTAGCTTCAATCATTTCTGGACGTTTTTCAATGGCAAAAATCATTGAATATTGTAAATGCACAAACAGCAATTTCTCCGCATTGCAAGGTGCAATTCTGAATTTTTTTGCTTTTTCCTGCTCACCTTAGCATGATAAAGAAGATTCAAAGAGAGTGAGATGCCAGCTCCTTTCATTCAGTCAGTAGCTTCAATCATTTCTGGTATATGAATAACATGATGTTTTTCAATGGCAAAAATCAATGAATATTGTAAATGCACAAACAGTAATTTCTCCGCATTGCAAGGTGCAATTCTGAAATTTTTTGCTTTTTCCTGCTCCTCTTAGCATGATAAAGAAGATTCAAAGAGAATGAGATGCCAGCTCCTTTCATTCAGTCAGTAGCTTCAATCATTTCTGGACGTTTTTCAATGGCAAAAATCAATGAATATTGTAAATGCACAAACAGTAATTTCTCCGCATTGCAAGGTGCAATTCTGAAATTTTTTGCTTTTTCCTGCTCCTCTTAGCATGATAAACAAGATTCAAAGAGAGTGAGATGCCAGCTCCTTTCATTCAGTCAGTAGCTTCAATCATTTCTGGACGTTTGTCAATGGCAAAAATCAATGAATATTGTAAATGCACAAACAGTAATTTCTCCGCATTGCAAGGTGCAATTCTGAAATTTTTTGCTTTATCCTGCTCCTCTAAGCATGATAAAGAAGATTCAAAGAGAGTGAGATGCCAGCTCCTTTCCTTCTGTCAGTAGCTTCAAACATTTCTGGTATATGAATAACATGATGTTTTTCAATGGCAAAAATCAATGAATATTGTAAATGCACAAACAGTAATTTCTCCGCATTGCAAGGTGCAATTCTGAAATTTTTTGCTTTTTCCTGCTCCTCTTAGCATGATAAAGAAGATTCAAAGAGAGTGAGATGCCAGCTCCTTTCATTCAGTCAGTAGCTTCAATCATTTCTGGACGTTTTTCAATGGCAAAAATCAATGAATATTGTAAATGCACAAACAGTAATTTCTCCACATTGCAAGGTGCAATTCTGAAATTTTTTGCTTTTTCCTGCTCCTCTTAGCATGATAAAGAAGAATCAAAGAGAGTGAGATGCCAGCTCCTTTCATTCAGTCAGTAGCTTCAATCATTTCTGGACGTTTTTCAGTGGCAAAAATCAATGAATATTGTAAATGCACAGACAGTAATTTCTCCGCATTGCAAGGTGCAATTCTGAAATTTTTTGCTTTTTCCTGCTCCTCTTAGCATGATAAACAAGATTCAAAGAGAGTGAGATGCCAGCTCCTTTCATTCAGTCAGTAGCTTCAATCATTTCTGGACGTTTTTCAATGGCAAAAATCATTGAATATTGTAAATGCACAAACAGTAATTTCTCCGCATTGCAAGGTGCAATTCTGAAATTTTTTGCTTTTTCCTGCTCCTCTTAGCATGATAAAGAAGATTCAAAGAGAATGAGATGCCAGCTCCTTTCATTCAGTCAGTAGCTTCAATCATTTCTGGTATATGAATAACATGATGTTTTTCAATGGCAAAAATCAATGAATATTGTAAATGCACAAACAGTAATTTCTCCGCATTGCAAGGTGCAATTCTGAAATTTTTTGCTTTTTCCTGCTCCTCTTAGCATGATAAAGAAGATTCAAAGAGAGTGAGATGCCAGCTCCTTTCATTCAGTCAGTAGCTTCAATCATTTCTGGACGTTTTTCAATGGCAAAAATCAATGAATATTGTAAATGCACAAACAGTAATTTCTCCGCATTGCAAGGTGCAATTCTGAAATTTTTTGCTTTTTCCTGCTCCTCTTAGCATGATAAACAAGATTCAAAGAGAGTGAGATGCCAGTTCCTTTCATTCAGTCAGTAGCTTCAATCATTTCTGGACGTTTTTCAATGGCAAAAATCAATGAATATTGTAAATGCACAAACAGTAATTTCTCCGCATTGCAAGGTGCAATTCTGAAATTTTTTGCTTTTTCCTGCTCCTCTTAGCATGATAAAAAAGATTCAAAGAGAGTGAGATGCCAGCTCCTTTCATTCAGTCAGTAGCTTCAAACATTTCTGGTATATGAATAACATGATGTTTTTCAATGGCAAAAATCAATGAATATTGTAGATGCACAAACAGTAATTTCTCCGCATTGCAAGGTGCAATTCTGAAATTTTTTGCTTTTTCCTGCTCCTCTTAGCATGATAAAGAAGATTCAAAGAGAATGAGATGCCAGCTCCTTTCATTCAGTCAGTAGCTTCAATCATTTCTGGACGTTTTTCAATGGCAAAAATCAATGAATATTGTAAATGCACAAACAGTAATTTCTCCGCATTGCAAGGTGCAATTCTGAAATTTTTTGCTTTTTCCTGCTCCTCTTAGCATGATAAACAAGATTCAAAGAGAGTGAGATGCCAGCTCCTTTCATTCAGTCAGTAGCTTCAATCATTTCTGGACGTTTGTCAATGGCAAAAATCAATGAATATTGTAAATGCACAAACAGTAATTTCTCCGCATTGCAAGGTGCAATTCTGAAATTTTTTGCTTTTTCCTGCTCCTCTAAGCATGATAAAGAAGATTCAAAGAGAGTGAGATGCCAGCTCCTTTCCTTCAGTCAGTAGCTTCAAACATTTCTGGTATATGAATAACATGATGTTTTTCAATGGCAAAAATCAATGAATATTGTAAATGCACAAACAGTAATTTCTCCGCATTGCAAGGTGCAATTCTGAAATGTTTTGCTTTTTCCTGCTCCTCTTAGCATGATAAAGAAGATTCAAAGAGAGTGAGATGCCAGCTCCTTTCATTCAGTCAGTAGCTTCAATCATTTCTGGACGTTTTTCAATGGCAAAAATCATTGAATATTGTAAATGCACAAACAGTAATTTCTCCGCATTGCAAGGTGCAATTCTGAAATTTTTTGCTTTTTCCTGCTCCTCTTAGCATGATAAAGAAGATTCAAAGAGAGTGAGATGCCAGCTCCTTTCATTCAGTCAGTAGCTTCAATCATTTCTGGTATATGAATAACATGATGTTTTTCAATGGCAAAAATCAATGAATATTGTAAATGCACAAACAGTAATTTCTCCGCATTGCAAGGTGCAATTCTGAAATTTTTTGCTTTTTCCTGCTCCTCTTAGCATGATAAAGAAGATTCAAAGAGAGTGAGATGCCAGCTCCTTTCATTCAGTCAGTAGCTTCAATCATTTCTGGACGTTTTTCAATGGCAAAAATCATTGAATATTGTAAATGCACAAACAGTAATTTCTCCGCATTGCAAGGTGCAATTCTGAAATTTTTTGCTTTTTCCTGCTCCTCTTAGCATGATAAAGAAGATTCAAAGAGAGTGAGATGCCAGCTCCTTTCATTCAGTCAGTAGCTTCAATCATTTCTGGTATATGAATAACATGATGTTTTTCAATGGCAAAAATCAATGAATATTGTAAATGCACAAACAGTAATTTCTCCGCATTGCAAGGTGCAATTCTGAAATTTTTTGCTTTTTCCTGCTCCTCTTAGCATGATAAAGAAGATTCAAAGAGAGTGAGATGCCAGCTCCTTTCATTCAGTCAGTAGCTTCAATCATTTCTGGACGTTTTTCAATGGCAAAAATCAATGAATATTGTAAATGCACAAACAGTAATTTCTCCGCATTGCAAGGTGCAATTCTGAAATTTTTTGCTTTTTCCTGCTCCTCTTAGCATGATAAACAAGATTCAAAGAGAGTGAGATGCCAGCTCCTTTCATTCAGTCAGTAGCTTCAATCATTTCTGGACGTTTTTCAATGGCAAAAATCAATGAATATTGTAAATGCACAAACAGTAATTTCTCCGCATTGCAAGGTGCAATTCTGAAATTTTTTGCTTTTTTCTGCTCCTCTCAGCATGATAAAGAAGACTCAAAGAGAGTGAGATGCCAGCTCCTTTCATTCAGTCAGTAGCTTCAAACATTTCTGGTATATGAATAACATGATGTTTTTCAATGGCAAAAATCAATGAATATTGTAAATGCACAAACAGTAATTTCTCCGCATTGCAAGGTGCAATTCTGAAATTTTTTGCTTTTTCCTGCTCCTCTTAGCATGATAAAGAAGATTCAAAGAGAGTGAGATGCCAGCTCCTTTCATTCAGTCAGTAGCTTCAATCATTTCTGGACGTTTTTCAATGGCAAAAATCAATGAATATTGTAAATGCACAAACAGTAATTTCTCCGCATTGCAAGGTGCAATTCTGAAATTTTTTGCTTTTTCCTGATCCTCTTAGCATGATAAACAAGATTCAAAGAGAGTGAGATGCCAGCTCCTTTCATTCAGTCAGTAGCTTCAATCATTTCTGGACGTTTTTCAATGGCAAAAATCAATGAATATTGTAAATGCACAAACAGTAATTTCTCCGCATTGCAAGGTGCAATTCTGAAATTTTTTGCTTTTTCCTGCTCCTCTTAGCATGATAAAGAAGATTCAAAGAGAGTGAGATGCCAGCTCCTTTCATTCAGTCAGTAGCTACAATCATTTCTGGACGTTTTTCAATGGCAAAAATCAATGAATATTGTAAATGCACAAACAGTAATTTCTCCGCATTGCAAGGTGCAATTCTGAAATTTTTTGCTTTTTCCTGCTCCTCTTAGCATGATAAAGAAGATTCAAAGAGAGTGAGATGCCAGCTCCTTTCATTCAGTCAGTAGCTTCAAACATTTCTGGTATATGAATAACATGTTTTTCAATGGCAAAAATCAATGAATATTGTAAATGCACAAACAGTAGTTTCTCCGCATTGCAAGGTGCAATTCTGAAATTTTTTGCTTTTTCCTGCTCCTCTTAGCATGATAAAGAAGATTCAAAGAGAGTGAGATGCCAGCTCCTTTCATTCAGTCAGTAGCTTCAATCATTTCTGGACGTTTTTCAATGGCAAAAATCATTGAATATTGTAAATGCACAAACAGTAATTTCTCCGCATTGCAAGGTGCAATTCTGAAATTTTTTGCTTTTTCCTGCTCCTCTTAGCATGATAAAGAAGATTCAAAGAGAGTGAGATGCCAGCTCCTTTCATTCAGTCAGTAGCTTCAATCATTTCTGGAATATGAATAACATGATGTTTTTCAATGGCAAAAATCAATGAATATTGTAAATGCACAAACAGTAATTTCTCCGCATTGCAAGGTGCAATTCTGAAATTTTTTGCTTTTTTCTGCTCCTCTTAGCATGATAAAGAAGATTCAAAGAGAGTGAGATGCCAGCTCCTTTCATTCAGTCAGTAGCTTCAATCATTTCTGGACGTTTTTCAATGGCAAAAATCAATGAATATTGTAAATGCACAAACAGTAATTTCTCCGCATTGCAAGGTGCAATTCTGAAATTTTTTGCTTTTTCCTGCTCCTCTTAGCATGATAAACAAGATTCAAAGAGAGTGAGATGCCAGCTCCTTTCATTCAGTCAGTAGCTTCAATCATTTCTGGACGTTTTTCAATGGCAAAAATCAATGAATATTGTAAATGCACAAACAGTAATTTCTCCGCATTGCAAGGTGCAATTCTGAAATTTTTTGCTTTTTCCTGCTCCTCTTAGCATGATAAAGAAGATTCAAAGAGAGTGAGATGCCAGCTCCTTTCATTCAGTCAGTAGCTACAATCATTTCTGGACGTTTTTCAATGGCAAAAATCAATGAATATTGTAAATGCACAAACAGTAATTTCTCCGCATTGCAAGGTGCAATTCTGAAATTTTTTGCTTTTTCCTGCTCCTCTTAGCATGATAAAGAAGATTCAAAGAGAGTGAGATGCCAGCTCCTTTCATTCAGTCAGTAGCTTCAAACATTTCTGGTATATGAATAACATGATGTTTTTCAATGGCAAAAATCAATGAATATTGTAAATGCACAAACAGTAATTTCTCCGCATTGCAAGGTGCAATTCTGAAATTTTTTGCTTTTTCCTGCTCCTCTTAGCATGATAAAGAAGATTCAAAGAGAGTGAGATGCCAGCTCCTTTCATTCAGTCAGTAGCTTCAATCATTTCTGGACGTTTTTCAATGGCAAAAATCATTGAATATTGTAAATGCACAAACAGTAATTTCTCCGCATTGCAAGGTGCAATTCTGAAATTTTTTGCTTTTTCCTGCTCCTCTTAGCATGATAAAGAAGATTCAAAGAGAGTGAGATGCCAGCTCCTTTCATTCAGTCAGTAGCTTCAATCATTTCTGGAATATGAATAACATGATGTTTTTCAATGGCAAAAATCAATGAATATTGTAAATGCACAAACAGTAATTTCTCCGCATTGCAAGGTGCAATTCTGAAATTTTTTGCTTTTTCCTGCTCCTCTTAGCATGATAAAGAAGATTCAAAGAGAGTGAGATGCCAGCTCCTTTCATTCAGTCAGTAGCTTCAATCATTTCTGGACGTTTTTCAATGGCAAAAATCATTGAATATTGTAAATGCACAAACAGTAATTTCTCCGCATTGCAAGGTGCAATTCTGAAATTTTTTGCTTTTTCCTGCTCATCTTAGCATGATAAAGAAGATTCAAAGAGAGTGAGATGCCAGCTCCTTTCATTCAGTCAGTAGCTTCAATCATTTCTGGTATATGAATAACATGATGTTTTTCAATGGCAAAAATCAATGAATATTGTAAATGCACAAACAGTAATTTCTCCGCATTGCAAGGTGCAATTCTGAAATTTTTTGCTTTTTCCTGCTCCTCTTAGCATGATAAAGAAGATTCAAAGAGAGTGAGATGCCAGCTCCTTTCATTCAGTCAGTAGCTTCAATCATTTCTGGACGTTTTTCAATGGCAAAAATCAATGAATATTGTAAATGCACAAACAGTAATTTCTCCGCATTGCAAGGTGCAATTCTGAAATTTTTTGCTTTTTCCTGCTCCTCTTAGCGTGATAAACAAGATTCAAAGAGAGTGAGATGCCAGCTCTTTTCATTCAGTCAGTAGCTTCAATCATTTCTGGACGTTTTTCAATGGCAAAAATCAATGAATATTGTAAATGCACAAACAGTAATTTCTCCGCATTGCAAGGTGCAATTCTGAAATTTTTTGCTTTTTCCTGCTCCTCTTAGCATGATAAAGAAGATTCAAAGAGAGTGAGATGCCAGCTCCTTTCATTCAGTCAGTAGCTTCAAACATTTCTGGTATATGAATAACATGATGTTTTTCAATGGCAAAAATCAATGAATATTGTAAATGCACAAACAGTAATTTCTCCGCATTGCAAGGTGCAATTCTGAAATTTTTTGCTTTTTCCTGCTCCTCTTAGCATGATAAAGAAGATTCAAAGAGAGTGAGATGCCAGCTCCTTTCATTCAGTCAGTAGCTTCAATCATTTCTGGACATTTTTCAATGGCAAAAATCATTGAATATTGTAAATGCACAAACAGTAATTTCTCCGCATTGCAAGGTGCAATTCTGAAATTTTTTGCTTTTTCCTGCTCCTCTTAGCATGATAAAGAAGATTCAAAGAGAGTGAGATGCCAGCTCCTTTCATTCAGTCAGTAGCTTCAATCATTTCTGGTATATGAATAACATGATGTTTTTCAATGGCAAAAATCAATGAATATTGTAAATGCACAAACAGTAATTTCTCCGCATTGCAAGGTGCAATTCTGAAATTTTTTGCTTTTTCCTGCTCCTCTTAGCATGATAAAGAAGATTCAAAGAGAGTGAGATGCCAGCTCCTTTCATTCAGTCAGTAGCTTCAATCATTTCTGGACGTTTTTCAATGGCAAAAATCAATGAATATTGTAAATGCACAAACAGTAATTTCTCCGCATTGCAAGGTGCAATTCTGAAATTTTTTGCTTTTTCCTGCTCCTCTTAGCATGATAAAGAAGATTCAAAGAGAGTGAGATGCCAGCTCCTTTCATTCAGTCAGTAGCTTCAATCATTTCTGGACGTTTTTCAATGGCAAAAATCAATGAATATTGTAAATGCACAAACAGTAATTTCTCCGCATTGCAAGGTGCAATTCTGAAATTTTTTGCTTTTTCCTGCTCCTCTTAGCATGATAAAGAAGATTCAAAGAGAGTGAGATGCCAGCTCCTTTCATTCAGTCAGTAGCTTCAATCATTTCTGGACGTTTTTCAATGGCAAAAATAAATGAATATTGTAAATGCACAAACAGTAATTTCTCCGCATTGCAAGGTGCAATTCTGAAATTTTTTGCTTTTTCCTGCTCCTCTTAGCATGATAAAGAAGATTCAAAGAGAGTGAGATGCCAGCTCCTTTCATTCAGTCAGTAGCTTCAAACATTTCTGGTATATGAATAACATGATGTTTTTCAATGGCAAAAATCAATGAATATTGTAAATGCACAAACAGTAATTTCTCCGCATTGCAAGGTGCAATTCTGAAATTTTTTGCTTTTTCCTGCTCCTCTTAGCATGATAAAGAAGATTCAAAGAGAGTGAGATGCCAGCTCCTTTCATTCAGTCAGTAGCTTCAAACATTTCTGGTATATGAATAACATGATGTTTTTCAATGGCAAAAATCAATGAATATTGTAAATGCACAAACAGTAATTTCTCCGCATTGCAAGGTGCAATTCTGAAATTTTTTGCTTTTTTCTGCTCCTCTTAGCATGATAAAGAAGATTCAAAGAGAGTGAGATGCCAGCTCCTTTCATTCAGTCAGTAGCTTCAATCATTTCTGGACGTTTTTCAATGGCAAAAATCAATGAATATTGTAAATGCACAAACAGTAATTTCTCCGCATTGCAAGGTGCAATTCTGAAATTTTTTGCTTTTTCCTGCTCCTCTTAGCATGATAAACAAGATTCAAAGAGAGTGAGATGCCAGCTCCTTTCATTCAGTCAGTAGCTTCAATCATTTCTGGACGTTTTTCAATGGCAAAAATCAATGAATATTGTAAATGCACAAACAGTAATTTCTCCGCATTGCAAGGTGCAATTCTGAAATTTTTTGCTTTTTCCTGCTCCTCTTAGCATGATAAAGAAGATTCAAAGAGAGTGAGATGCCAGCTCCTTTCATTCAGTCAGTAGCTACAATCATTTCTGGACTTTTTTCAATGGCAAAAATCAATGAATATTGTAAATGCACAAACAGTAATTTCTCCGCATTGCAAGGTGCAATTCTGAAATTTTTTGCATTTTCCTGCTCCTCTTAGCATGATAAAGAAGATTCAAAGAGAGTGAGATGCCAGCTCCTTTCATTCAGTCAGTAGCTTCAAACATTTCTGGTATATGAATAACATGATGTTTTTCAATGGCAAAAATCAATGAATATTGTAAATGCACAAACAGTAATTTCTCCGCATTGCAAGGTGCAATTCTGAAATTTTTTGCTTTTTCCTGCTCCTCTTAGCATGATAAAGAAGATTCAAAGAGAGTGAGATGCCAGCTCCTTTCATTCAGTCAGTAGCTACAATCATTTCTGGACGTTTTTCAATGGCAAAAATCAATGAATATTGTAAATGCACAAACAGTAATTTCTCCGCATTGCAAGGTGCAATTCTGAAATTTTTTGCTTTTTCCTGCTCCTCTTAGCATGATAAAGAAGATTCAAAGAGAGTGAGATGCCAGCTCCTTTCATTCAGTCAGTAGCTTCAAACATTTCTGGTATATGAATAACATGATGTTTTTCAATGGCAAAAATCAATGAATATTGTAAATGCACAAACAGTAATTTCTCCGCATTGCAAGGTGCAATTCTGAAATTTTTTGCTTTTTCCTGCTCCTCTTAGCATGATAAAGAAGATTCAAAGAGAGTGAGATGCCAGCTCCTTTCATTCAGTCAGTAGCTTCAATCATTTCTGGACGTTTTTCAATGGCAAAAATCATTGAATATTGTAAATGCACAAACAGTAATTTCTCCGCATTGCAAGGTGCAATTCTGAAATTTTTTGCTTTTTCCTGCTCATCTTAGCATGATAAAGAAGATTCAAAGAGAGTGAGATGCCAGCTCCTTTCATTCAGTCAGTAGCTTCAATCATTTCTGGTATATGAATAACATGATGTTTTTCAATGGCAAAAATCAATGAATATTGTAAATGCACAAACAGTAATTTCTCCGCATTGCAAGGTGCAATTCTGAAATTTTTTGCTTTTTCCTGCTCCTCTTAGCATGATAAAGAAGATTCAAAGAGAGTGAGATGCCAGCTCCTTTCATTCAGTCAGTAGCTTCAATCATTTCTGGACGTTTTTCAATGGCAAAAATCAATGAATATTGTAAATGCACAAACAGTAATTTCTCCGCATTGCAAGGTGCAATTCTGAAATTTTTTGCTTTTTCCTGCTCCTCTTAGCGTGATAAACAAGATTCAAAGAGAGTGAGATGCCAGCTCTTTTCATTCAGTCAGTAGCTTCAATCATTTCTGGACGTTTTTCAATGGCAAAAATCAATGAATATTGTAAATGCACAAACAGTAATTTCTCCGCATTGCAAGGTGCAATTCTGAAATTTTTTGCTTTTTCCTGCTCCTCTTAGCATGATAAAGAAGATTCAAAGAGAGTGAGATGCCAGCTCCTTTCATTCAGTCAGTAGCTTCAAACATTTCTGGTATATGAATAACATGATGTTTTTCAATGGCAAAAATCAATGAATATTGTAAATGCACAAACAGTAATTTCTCCGCATTGCAAGGTGCAATTCTGAAATTTTTTGCTTTTTCCTGCTCCTCTTAGCATGATAAAGAAGATTCAAAGAGAGTGAGATGCCAGCTCCTTTCATTCAGTCAGTAGCTTCAATCATTTCTGGACATTTTTCAATGGCAAAAATCATTGAATATTGTAAATGCACAAACAGTAATTTCTCCGCATTGCAAGGTGCAATTCTGAAATTTTTTGCTTTTTCCTGCTCCTCTTAGCATGATAAAGAAGATTCAAAGAGAGTGAGATGCCAGCTCCTTTCATTCAGTCAGTAGCTTCAATCATTTCTGGTATATGAATAACATGATGTTTTTCAATGGCAAAAATCAATGAATATTGTAAATGCACAAACAGTAATTTCTCCGCATTGCAAGGTGCAATTCTGAAATTTTTTGCTTTTTCCTGCTCCTCTTAGCATGATAAAGAAGATTCAAAGAGAGTGAGATGCCAGCTCCTTTCATTCAGTCAGTAGCTTCAATCATTTCTGGACGTTTTTCAATGGCAAAAATCAATGAATATTGTAAATGCACAAACAGTAATTTCTCCGCATTGCAAGGTGCAATTCTGAAATTTTTTGCTTTTTCCTGCTCCTCTTAGCATGATAAAGAAGATTCAAAGAGAGTGAGATGCCAGCTCCTTTCATTCAGTCAGTAGCTTCAATCATTTCTGGACGTTTTTCAATGGCAAAAATCAATGAATATTGTAAATGCACAAACAGTAATTTCTCCGCATTGCAAGGTGCAATTCTGAAATTTTTTGCTTTTTCCTGCTCCTCTTAGCATGATAAAGAAGATTCAAAGAGAGTGAGATGCCAGCTCCTTTCATTCAGTCAGTAGCTTCAATCATTTCTGGACGTTTTTCAATGGCAAAAATAAATGAATATTGTAAATGCACAAACAGTAATTTCTCCGCATTGCAAGGTGCAATTCTGAAATTTTTTGCTTTTTCCTGCTCCTCTTAGCATGATAAAGAAGATTCAAAGAGAGTGAGATGCCAGCTCCTTTCATTCAGTCAGTAGCTTCAAACATTTCTGGTATATGAATAACATGATGTTTTTCAATGGCAAAAATCAATGAATATTGTAAATGCACAAACAGTAATTTCTCCGCATTGCAAGGTGCAATTCTGAAATTTTTTGCTTTTTCCTGCTCCTCTTAGCATGATAAAGAAGATTCAAAGAGAGTGAGATGCCAGCTCCTTTCATTCAGTCAGTAGCTTCAAACATTTCTGGTATATGAATAACATGATGTTTTTCAATGGCAAAAATCAATGAATATTGTAAATGCACAAACAGTAATTTCTCCGCATTGCAAGGTGCAATTCTGAAATTTTTTGCTTTTTTCTGCTCCTCTTAGCATGATAAACAAGATTCAAAGAGAGTGAGATGCCAGCTCCTTTCATTCAGTCAGTAGCTTCAATCATTTCTGGACGTTTTTCAATGGCAAAAATCAATGAATATTGTAAATGCACAAACAGTAATTTCTCCGCATTGCAATGTGCAATTCTGAAATTTTTTGCTTTTTCCTGCTCCTCTTAGCATGATAAACAAGATTCAAAGAGAGTGAGATGCCAGCTCCTTTCATTCAGTCAGTAGCTTCAATCATTTCTGGACGTTTTTCAATGGCAAAAATCAATGAATATTGTAAATGCACAAACAGTAATTTCTCCGCATTGCAAGGTGCAATTCTGAAATTTTTTGCTTTTTCCTGCTCCTCTTAGCATGATAAAGAAGATTCAAAGAGAGTGAGATGCCAGCTCCTTTCATTCAGTCAGTAGCTACAATCATTTCTGGACTTTTTTCAATGGCAAAAATCAATGAATATTGTAAATGCACAAACAGTAATTTCTCCGCATTGCAAGGTGCAATTCTGAAATTTTTTGCTTTTTCCTGCTCCTCTTAGCATGATAAAGAAGATTCAAAGAGAGTGAGATGCCAGCTCCTTTCATTCAGTCAGTAGCTTCAAACATTTCTGGTATATGAATAACATGATGTTTTTCAATGGCAAAAATCAATGAATATTGTAAATGCACAAACAGTAATTTCTCCGCATTGCAAGGTGCAATTCTGAAATTTTTTGCTTTTTCCTGCTCCTCTTAGCATGATAAAGAAGATTCAAAGAGAGTGAGATGCCAGCTCCTTTCATTCAGTCAGTAGCTACAATCATTTCTGGACGTTTTTCAATGGCAAAAATCAATGAATATTGTAAATGCACAAACAGTAATTTCTCCGCATTGCAAGGTGCAATTCTGAAATTTTTTGCTTTTTCCTGCTCCTCTTAGCATGATAAAGAAGATTCAAAGAGAGTGAGATGCCAGCTCCTTTCATTCAGTCAGTAGCTTCAAACATTTCTGGTATATGAATAACATGATGTTTTTCAATGGCAAAAATCAATGAATATTGTAAATGCACAAACAGTAATTTCTCCGCATTGCAAGGTGCAATTCTGAAATTTTTTGCTTTTTCCTGCTCCTCTTAGCATGATAAAGAAGATTCAAAGAGAGTGAGATGCCAGCTCCTTTCATTCAGTCAGTAGCTTCAAACATTTCTGGTATATGAATAACATGATGTTTTTCAATGGCAAAAATCAATGAATATTGTAAATGCACAAACAGTAATTTCTCCGCATTGCAAGGTGCAATTCTGAAATTTTTTGCTTTTTTCTGCTCCTCTTAGCATGATAAAGAAGATTCAAAGAGAGTGAGATGCCAGCTCCTTTCATTCAGTCAGTAGCTTCAATCATTTCTGGACGTTTTTCAATGGCAAAAATCAATGAATATTGTAAATGCACAAACAGTAATTTCTCCGCATTGCAAGGTGCAATTCTGAAATTTTTTGCTTTTTCCTGCTCCTCTTAGCATGATAAACAAGATTCAAAGAGAGTGAGATGCCAGCTCCTTTCATTCAGTCAGTAGCTTCAATCATTTCTGGACGTTTTTCAATGGCAAAAATCAATGAATATTGTAAATGCACAAACAGTAATTTCTCCGCATTGCAAGGTGCAATTCTGAAATTTTTTGCTTTTTCCTGCTCCTCTTAGCATGATAAAGAAGATTCAAAGAGAGTGAGATGCCAGCTCCTTTCATTCAGTCAGTAGCTACAATCATTTCTGGACTTTTTTCAATGGCAAAAATCAATGAATATTGTAAATGCACAAACAGTAATTTCTCCGCATTGCAAGGTGCAATTCTGAAATTTTTTGCTTTTTCCTGCTCCTCTTAGCATGATAAAGAAGATTCAAAGAGAGTGAGATGCCAGCTCCTTTCATTCAGTCAGTAGCTTCAAACATTTCTGGTATATGAATAACATGATGTTTTTCAATGGCAAAAATCAATGAATATTGTAAATGCACAAACAGTAATTTCTCCGCATTGCAAGGTGCAATTCTGAAATTTTTTGCTTTTTCCTGCTCCTCTTAGCATGATAAAGAAGATTCAAAGAGAGTGAGATGCCAGCTCCTTTCATTCAGTCAGTAGCTACAATCATTTCTGGACGTTTTTCAATGGCAAAAATCAATGAATATTGTAAATGCACAAACAGTAATTTCTCCGCATTGCAAGGTGCAATTCTGAAATTTTTTGCTTTTTCCTGCTCCTCTTAGCATGATAAAGAAGATTCAAAGAGAGTGAGATGCCAGCTCCTTTCATTCAGTCAGTAGCTTCAAACATTTCTGGTATATGAATAACATGATGTTTTTCAATGGCAAAAATCAATGAATATTGTAAATGCACAAACAGTAATTTCTCCGCATTGCAAGGTGCAATTCTGAAATTTTTTGCTTTTTCCTGCTCCTCTTAGCATGATAAACAAGATTCAAAGAGAGTGAGATGCCAGCTCCTTTCATTCAGTCAGTAGCTTCAATCATTTCTGGACGTTTTTCAATGGCAAAAATCATTGAATATTGTAAATGCACAAACAGTAATTTCTCCGCATTGCAAGGTGCAATTCTGAAATTTTTTGCTTTTTCCTGCTCCTCTTAGCATGATAAAGAAGATTCAAAGAGAGTGAGATGCCAGCTCCTTTCATTCAGTCAGTAGCTTCAATCATTTCTGGAATATGAATAACATGATGTTTTTCAATGGCAAAAATCAATGAATATTGTAAATGCACAAACAGTAATTTCTCCGCATTGCAAGGTGCAATTCTGAAATTTTTTGCTTTTTTCTGCTCCTCTTAGCATGATAAAGAAGATTCAAAGAGAGTGAGATGCCAGCTCCTTTCATTCAGTCAGTAGCTTCAATCATTTCTGGACGTTTTTCAATGGCAAAAATCAATGAATATTGTAAATGCACAAACAGTAATTTCTCCGCATTGCAAGGTGCAATTCTGAAATTTTTTGCTTTTTCCTGCTCCTCTTAGCATGATAAACAAGATTCAAAGAGAGTGAGATGCCAGCTCCTTTCATTCAGTCAGTAGCTTCAATCATTTCTGGACGTTTTTCAATGGCAAAAATCAATGAATATTGTAAATGCACAAACAGTAATTTCTCCGCATTGCAAGGTGCAATTCTGAATTTTTTTGCTTTTTCCTGCTCCTCTTAGCATGATAAAGAAGATTCAAAGAGAGTGAGATGCCAGCTCCTTTCATTCAGTCAGTAGCTACAATCATTTCTGGACGTTTTTCAATGGCAAAAATCAATGAATATTGTAAATGCACAAACAGTAATTTCTCCGCATTGCAAGGTGCAATTCTGAAATTTTTTGCTTTTTCCTGCTCCTCTTAGCATGATAAAGAAGATTCAAAGAGAGTGAGATGCCAGCTCCTTTCATTCAGTCAGTAGCTTCAAACATTTCTGGTATATGAATAACATGATGTTTTTCAATGGCAAAAATCAATGAATATTGTAAATGCACAAACAGTAATTTCTCCGCATTGCAAGGTGCAATTCTGAAATTTTTTGCTTTTTCCTGCTCCTCTTAGCATGATAAAGAAGATTCAAAGAGAGTGAGATGCCAGCTCCTTTCATTCAGTCAGTAGCTTCAATCATTTCTGGACGTTTTTCAATGGCAAAAATCAATGAATATTGTAAATGCACAAACAGTAATTTCTCCGCATTGCAAGGTGCAATTCTGAAATTTTTTGCTTTTTCCTGCTCCTCTTAGCATGATAAAGAAGATTCAAAGAGAGTGAGATGCCAGCTCCTTTCATTCAGTCAGTAGCTTCAATCATTTCTGGACGTTTTTCAATGGCAAAAATCATTGAATATTGTAAATGCACAAACAGTAATTTCTCCGCATTGCAAGGTGCAATTCTGAAATTTTTTGCTTTTTCCTGCTCCTCTTAGCATGATAAAGAAGATTCAAAGAGAGTGAGATGCCAGCTCCTTTCATTCAGTCAGTAGCTTCAATCATTTCTGGTATATGAATAACATGATGTTTTTCAATGGCAAAAATCAATGAATATTGTAAATGCACAAACAGTAATTTCTCCGCATTGCAAGGTGCAATTCTGAAATTTTTTGCTTTTTCCTGCTCCTCTTAGCATGATAAAGAAGATTCAAAGAGAGTGAGATGCCAGCTCCTTTCATTCAGTCAGTAGCTTCAATCATTTCTGGACGTTTTTCAATGGCAAAAATCAATGAATATTGTAAATGCACAAACAGTAATTTCTCCGCATTGCAAGGTGCAATTCTGAAATTTTTTGCTTTTTCCTGCTCCTCTTAGCGTGATAAACAAGATTCAAAGAGAGTGAGATGCCAGCTCTTTTCATTCAGTCAGTAGCTTCAATCATTTCTGGACGTTATTCAATGGCAAAAATCAATGAATATTGTAAATGCACAAACAGTAATTTCTCCGCATTGCAAGGTGCAATTCTGAAATTTTTTGCTTTTTCCTGCTCCTCTTAGCATGATAAAGAAGATTCAAAGAGCGTGAGATGCCAGCTCCTTTCATTCAGTCAGTAGCTTCAAACATTTCTGGTATATGAATAACATGATGTTTTTCAATGGCAAAAATCAATGAATATTGTAAATGCACAAACAGTAATTTCTCCGCATTGCAAGGTGCAATTCTGAAATTTTTTGCTTTTTCCTGCTCCTCTTAGCATGATAAAGAAGATTCAAAGAGAGTGAGATGCCAGCTCCTTTCATTCAGTCAGTAGCTTCAATCATTTCTGGACGTTTTTCAATGGCAAAAATCATTGAATATTGTAAATGCACAAACAGTAATTTCTCCGCATTGCAAGGTGCAATTCTGAAATTTTTTGCTTTTTCCTGCTCCTCTTAGCATGATAAAGAAGATTCAAAGAGAGTGAGATGCCAGCTCCTTTCATTCAGTCAGTAGCTTCAATCATTTCTGGAATATGAATAACATGATGTTTTTCAATGGCAAAAATCAATGAATATTGTAAATGCACAAACAGTAATTTCTCCGCATTGCAAGGTGCAATTCTGAAATTTTTTGCTTTTTCCTGCTCCTCTTAGCATGATAAAGAAGATTCAAAGAGAGTGAGATGCCAGCTCCTTTCATTCAGTCAGTAGCTTAAATCATTTCTGGTATATGAATTTTATGATGTTTTTCAATGGCAAAAATCAATGAATATTGTAAATGCACAAACAGTAATTTCTCCGCATTGCAAGGTGCAATTCTGAAATTTTTTGCTTTTTCCTGCTCCTCTTAGCATGATAAAGAAGATTCAAAGAGAGTGAGATGCCAGCTCCTTTCATTCAGTCAGTAGCTTCAATCATTTCTGGAATATGAATAACATGATGTTTTTCAATGGCAAAAATCAATGAATATTGTAAATGCACAAACAGTAATTTCTCCGCATTGCAAGGTGCAATTCTGAAATTTTTTGCTTTTTCCTGCTCCTCTTAGCATGATAAAGAAGATTCAAAGAGAGTGAGATGCCAGCTCCTTTCATTCAGTCAGTAGCTTCAATCATTTCTGGTATATGAATAACATGATGTTTTTCAATGGCAAAAATCAATGAATATTGTAAATGCACAAACAGTAATTTCTCCGCATTGCAAGGTGCAATTCTGAAATTTTTTGCTTTTTCCTGCTCCTCTTAGCATGATAAAGAAGATTCAAAGAGAGTGAGATGCCAGCTCCTTTCATTCAGTCAGTAGCTTCAATCATTTCTGGTATATGAATAACATGATGTTTTTCAATGGCAAAAATCAATGAATATTGTAAATGCACAAACAGTAATTTCTCTGCATTGCAAGGTGCAATTCTGAAATTTTTTGCTTTTTCCTGCTCCTCTTAGCATGATAAAGAAGATTCAAAGAGAGTGAGATGCCAGCTCCTTTCATTCAGTCAGTAGCTTCAATCATTTCTGGACGTTTTTCAATGGCAAAAATCAATGAATATTGTAAATGCACAAACAGTAATTTCTCCGCATTGCAAGGTGCAATTCTGAAATTTTTTGCTTTTTCCTGCTCCTCTTAGCATGATAAAGAAGATTCAAAGAGAGTGAGATGCCAGCTCCTTTCATTCAGTCAGTAGCTTCAATCATTTCTGGACGTTTTTCAATGGCAAAAATCAATGAATATTGTAAATGCACAAACAGTAATTTCTCCGCATTGCAAGGTGCAATTCTGAAATTTTTTGCTTTTTCCTGCTCCTCTTAGCATGATAAAGAAGATTCAAAGAGAGTGAGATGCCAGCTCCTTTCATTCAGTCAGTAGCTTCAATCATTTCTGGACGTTTTTCAATGGCAAAAATAAATGAATATTGTAAATGCACAAACAGTAATTTCTCCGCATTGCAAGGTGCAATTCTGAAATTTTTTGCTTTTTCCTGCTCCTCTTAGCATGATAAAGAAGATTCAAAGAGAGTGAGATGCCAGCTCCTTTCATTCAGTCAGTAGCTTCAAACATTTCTGGTATATGAATAACATGATGTTTTTCAATGGCAAAAATCAATGAATATTGTAAATGCACAAACAGTAATTTCTCCGCATTGCAAGGTGCAATTCTGAAATTTTTTGCTTTTTTCTGCTCCTCTTAGCATGATAAAGAAGATTCAAAGAGAGTGAGATGCCAGCTCCTTTCATTCAGTCAGTAGCTTCAATCATTTCTGGACGTTTTTCAATGGCAAAAATCAATGAATATTGTAAATGCACAAACAGTAATTTCTCCGCATTGCAAGGTGCAATTCTGAAATTTTTTGCTTTTTCCTGCTCCTCTTAGCATGATAAACAAGATTCAAAGAGAGTGAGATGCCAGCTCCTTTCATTCAGTCAGTAGCTTCAATCATTTCTGGACGTTTTTCAATGGCAAAAATCAATGAATATTGTAAATGCACAAACAGTAATTTCTCCGCATTGCAAGGTGCAATTCTGAAATTTTTTGCTTTTTCCTGCTCCTCTTAGCATGATAAAGAAGATTCAAAGAGAGTGAGATGCCAGCTCCTTTCATTCAGTCAGTAGCTACAATCATTTCTGGACTTTTTTCAATGGCAAAAATCAATGAATATTGTAAATGCACAAACAGTAATTTCTCCGCATTGCAAGGTGCAATTCTGAAATTTTTTGCTTTTTCCTGCTCCTCTTAGCATGATAAAGAAGATTCAAAGAGAGTGAGATGCCAGCTCCTTTCATTCAGTCAGTAGCTTCAAACATTTCTGGTATATGAATAACATGATGTTTTTCAATGGCAAAAATCAATGAATATTGTAAATGCACAAACAGTAATTTCTCCGCATTGCAAGGTGCAATTCTGAAATTTTTTGCTTTTTCCTGCTCCTCTTAGCATGATAAAGAAGATTCAAAGAGAGTGAGATGCCAGCTCCTTTCATTCAGTCAGTAGCTACAATCATTTCTGGACGTTTTTCAATGGCAAAAATCAATGAATATTGTAAATGCACAAACAGTAATTTCTCCGCATTGCAAGGTGCAATTCTGAAATTTTTTGCTTTTTCCTGCTCCTCTTAGCATGATAAAGAAGATTCAAAGAGAGTGAGATGCCAGCTCCTTTCATTCAGTCAGTAGCTTCAAACATTTCTGGTATATGAATAACATGATGTTTTTCAATGGCAAAAATCAATGAATATTGTAAATGCACAAACAGTAATTTCTCCGCATTGCAAGGTGCAATTCTGAAATTTTTTGCTTTTTCCTGCTCCTCTTAGCATGATAAACAAGATTCAAAGAGAGTGAGATGCCAGCTCCTTTCATTCAGTCAGTAGCTTCAATCATTTCTGGACGTTTTTCAATGGCAAAAATCATTGAATATTGTAAATGCACAAACAGTAATTTCTCCGCATTGCAAGGTGCAATTCTGAAATTTTTTGCTTTTTCCTGCTCCTCTTAGCATGATAAAGAAGATTCAAAGAGAGTGAGATGCCAGCTCCTTTCATTCAGTCAGTAGCTTCAATCATTTCTGGAATATGAATAACATGATGTTTTTCAATGGCAAAAATCAATGAATATTGTAAATGCACAAACAGTAATTTCTCCGCATTGCAAGGTGCAATTCTGAAATTTTTTGCTTTTTTCTGCTCCTCTTAGCATGATAAAGAAGATTCAAAGAGAGTGAGATGCCAGCTCCTTTCATTCAGTCAGTAGCTTCAATCATTTCTGGACGTTTTTCAATGGCAAAAATCAATGAATATTGTAAATGCACAAACAGTAATTTCTCCGCATTGCAAGGTGCAATTCTGAAATTTTTTGCTTTTTCCTGCTCCTCTTAGCATGATAAACAAGATTCAAAGAGAGTGAGATGCCAGCTCCTTTCATTCAGTCAGTAGCTTCAATCATTTCTGGACGTTTTTCAATGGCAAAAATCAATGAATATTGTAAATGCACAAACAGTAATTTCTCCGCATTGCAAGGTGCAATTCTGAATTTTTTTGCTTTTTCCTGCTCCTCTTAGCATGATAAAGAAGATTCAAAGAGAGTGAGATGCCAGCTCCTTTCATTCAGTCAGTAGCTACAATCATTTCTGGACGTTTTTCAATGGCAAAAATCAATGAATATTGTAAATGCACAAACAGTAATTTCTCCGCATTGCAAGGTGCAATTCTGAAATTTTTTGCTTTTTCCTGCTCCTCTTAGCATGATAAAGAAGATTGAAAGAGAGTGAGATGCCAGCTCCTTTC
>NW_027368483.1:0-49500 GCF_046119375.1 Phyllobates terribilis | reverse complement strand
ACCTATCCCAATACGCTCTAATTATACCTAGTAACTAAGAATATGAAAAGGGCAAGCTCTCCTCGTGATTTATAGAGGAGAGAAACCCTAAAACAACCTAAAGGAGTCCCAAGCCTGAAGCCAAGTGAAAGTAGGTAAAAAAGCCAAAAACAAGCCCACAAGAGAAGAGTATTCCGGCTTTGAAGACCTACGGCGGCACGATCGCTCTTATAAAGGGGCGATCAGCTCCTCCCCAGTGATCAAGGCGCGATCGCGTCTGCACGGGCTCTATCGCGTCCCAATTTCTACAGAATAGCGACACCCGTAAAATCGCCATAAGTTTTGACTCAAAATCCGATTGAGCTAATATTTTGAGGGCTTCAGGTAGACTTTAATATCTAACTCATCAAATTGGAATCACTCAATTGTATATCGGATCAGGGAGAACGATCCATCTGAACTCAGCTCAACATCTCAGCATTTCTTCTCGTGTGCGCGAACTTGCTTTGTCCTTTGGTCGTTTCCTCTTCGATCTTCACCCTAATTTTTGTGTTCCTCGTGTTTAACACCTTTTCCTGGTGAGGTCCGGAACACACTAATACACTAATGGCCATTTTGTCTATGAACGATGCTAACGACCACCATTTACGCCGTATTAAACGTCGCTCATCATACCCCACACTTAAACCTTGATCTTCCTCGAGTAAGCTGCACCTAACTCTTGGGCGATCTCAGCGAGTATGGATGTCGTCAATGCGGTGGTCGTCGAATCAACACTTAAGATCCTATGTACCTACAATCATCAAAGCAACGAGCGTAGACTCCGACTCTACTAAAAATAATGAAAGACTTGATAAAAATTCTAAAATGACTCAGCAACGGAATCAATCATTTCCCCTCAATTCGAGCCACGCTTAATCCTAAGCAAGTGAAATGAAAATGGATCCCTAAACTATGCAAAAGATGTCTTTATCCAGATAATATATGAAGGATGATAATGCAAGATCAATAATAGGACAAATTCTCACGTGACATGCTCAAATCCATGAAAATAATGCAAAATATCCCACACCATTGAAAGCAATAAAGCAAGTCCTAACTCTAACTAATCCAATAGTATTCTTCTAATGCCCCTTTTCATCCTACCCATACAATTTATTACGTACACAATTATTTTTCTTTAGGTAGGAACCTGTCCATTTTATGGTCCAGGCTAGTATGAAACTCTTTGCTTAATAGGCCTTGGAGGATCGATCCCCCGGTTCTATTTCAACTTTGGTATCGCATGCTTTTCCGACTTTCTTTTACTTAGAGCTCACTACCTTTATATTTTCTTTATAATTTTTTATTTTCCATTGTGATGAAGAAGGACGGGGACAAACCTCTCAAATCAATTGGTAAAAATTAGAGAAAAGCGGGTAGTCATGCATACTTGGTTTTGGACCTAGTGCATCCTAATCATAAACTACATGCTCGAGTCAAAGTCTTAAAGTTGATCAATCATATCATCATCATAATAAATTGCAATATCAACGATCAAAGGAATAATAAAAAGATCCTAACTCAACACACCATTATTGAACTCCACAAAGCATCAAATAAAGAGAACATATGATAGCCGAGTCTAAAAAATGCAATCAAGGGGAACACTGACTCAATAATTTAAAAACAAGGATAGGTAAGGTGTAATCTCCCTTCCCCACACTTAAAGTACACAATGTCCCTATTGTCCAAATAAAGAACTAAAAGTAAAAGAGGGATGGAAGTGGAAAATTACCTATTATAACAGGGTGCCTCCCGGAAGCACCTTTTCTTGAAGTCGTAGGCCCGACTTCACCCATACCCTGCAATTTCAGCAGGTCAACGATTAATAACACAGGTGTTGACCATAAAATGGTCAACAACCAAAGTTAACCAAATTAAAAACACAAGAAAAGAAATTTAGACTCCCCGCCACCGGTGCCAAATTTGACGAGCGTCGTTGCAGCATCAAAATATTCATTTATAAAACCTCACTAACTTCTCTACAAGTAGAGTGGTAAGCAAGGGTTGATCCCACAAAGAGTCAAGTTACCAATTCTTATTTAATTAATAAGGTCAACTTTATTGAAGATAGAAAAGGGGAGAATTTGGATTGATACTAGCCTATGATTCAATTAAGGAGAGTAATTGAGAAAATACCTTATTCAGCGGGGATTCGCACTACGGAATGGTTGATTTTATCATTGACTTACTATTTGCTAATCGGGTTAATTCCCTTAATTAATATATTCTAATTGTCCTAATCCATGTTCCTTATTGGCTAATTAAGGAAACTAGTCCTAACGCCATTACACCTACAAATCTAGCCCTGAAACTATCATAACTATCTCCTAGGAAGCATAGAGTTCATGAATAGATAGGAAAATGCACTGCCATTGACGCCAACACCTCATTAATCTCCCCACCCTACAAGTCCAACTAGTCCAAGTAGAGATTAGTGCCACTAAGTAGGCGAGGTTCTCCAACTCGGATAAACCAGTCCCTAGCTATATGAAATAGATCTATAAACCTAGATTATCAATCTAGATAAACAAATCACAATCAATTACAAATACAAACAAGAGATTAAAACAATTCAAGAGATACATCTTTATTAGAACCAAGGGAGAAAGTCTACAAACCAGCCCATCCGTAGGCTTCACCCTGAAGAACAGTGTAATCTCCCTAAAACTCTCTAATTAAACTTAGAACTAAGCATATGAAAGAGGCAAGCTCTCCTCCTTATTTATAGAGGAGAGAAAAATAACCTAAAGGAGTCCCAAGCCCGAAACCCAAGTGAAAGTAGGTAAAAATGCCCAAAATAAGCCCACAAGAGAAGAGTATTCCGCGGCTGAAGACCTATGGCTGCGCGATCACGCTTCTAAGGGCGTGATCGCGTCCTCTCCAATGAGCAAGCCTCGATCGCGTCTACACGGGCGCGATCGTCCCAGTTTCTACAGAATATCGACGTCCGTAAAATCACCATAACTTTTGACTCACAACTTCGATTGAGCTAATATTTTGAGGGATTCAAGTTGACTTCAATATCTAACTCTTCAAGTTGGAAACATCTCAATCGGACATCGGATCAGGGAGAACCAGTCATCTAACTCAGCTCAACATCTCAGCACTTCTTTTCGCGTGCATGAACTTTCTTGTCCTTTGATCGTTTCCTCTTCGGTCTTCACCCGAATGTTTGTATTCTCGTGTTTAACACCTTTTCCGCGTGAGGTATGGAACACACTAATACGCTTCAATGCATGGCCATTTCGTCTATGAACGATGCTAACGACTGCCATTTACGCCGTATTAAACGTCGCTCATCAATAATCTCTTCTCATATATATTAAGCTAAAAATAAACATACTATAAAAGTGATTACGAATAAAAACAATATATGTATAGTGTATCATTACTTTACTACATTTGAAAAGATATATTATTTATATTTTTGAGTGATTAATCCTGTGAGAAAATTTACATTTATCATTTTACATTTACAGAGTAACAATATTAAAAATATATATAAATTACTCATAAGATACCATAAAATATACTGATATTAGTTAAAGAGTTAATATCTATTAAAAAGATTAAATAACCATGAATCTGATACATATAAAATAGAGTTTTTAGTTAATTTCCTCTAATAAAATTATTTTTATTTTTCCCTAAATCCTCTCCATAAATTGCTCCATTAAATACTCCTTAAATCGTGAAACCTATCATCTTTCCTAATCATAATATACAATTGATACCTCATGAATATTGTGAACAAATCTAAGTTGGATTTGAATTACAAAGATGGAAGAGAAATTTGATTTGTATAGATCGAGTGAGAAATTTGATTGGACAAGGAAAAAACTCTATATAAATCAAAATCAAATTCAGTAAACTTTGTCGATTGCTTCTTCCTTGAGAAATGTTGAATTATTGATATTTAAAATATAATAATAGATTGAATAATAATATGTAAGAATTACATATGTATTGTACGAAATATGATATCCTATCAAACTAAAAATAACATCCAAGAGAAGAATATTTTAGATTTCAATATACACAACAAAATTGATACCACGAATAATCCATACAGTTCATTTTCACTGTAGAATAAAAAAAAAATCTCCACGACAATACTGGGTACCCATAAATAGTTACATATTATAGACAACCACACACCTATGTTTGTTGATTTAATGAAATGGAGTATTGTCCCATTGGATAATTTTAATCACTTTATATATTACATGTCATCTACGTGGTTTATTCAAACTTATGTAGATAGACAAGGAAAAACACATTCATATATATATATATATATATAAATCATATTCTTTTCGTACAAGATGCAACCTAAAAAATTCACACGGACACAAACAACCTAATGAAGATGTATTATTAAGGTTAAATAGTGTGAATTATTACCTTCTTTTTTTTTTGCCAAAGGGTAAATAATTTTTATTAGGCAAAAACCAAAACCAAACTAGTTCGAGTACAACCGTCGCATCATTGCAGCTCCCCTTCTCCCATTCGTCCTAAGTTTAGTAATGATTCTAAACTTACACACCTCAATAATCTCATTGCTAACTCTCTCAACATCCACAGACTTGCCTCTAAATAACACATCGTTTCTTAACTTCCATACATAATAAATCGTACCCATAACCCCTAAAAGCTTACAAAGATAGACATTATTACGGCGTTTAGGAGAATCCGCAAACCAGCTCCACCAAAGACGAAGAGATGAAAACCGAACTTGAATCCCTTGCCAGCCGAGTACACGCCCCGCAATTGCTTTTGGTAACATCACAATCACACCATATATGCTGCGCAGTCTCCCGTTCTTTCTCGCATAGGACGCAAGCTCGTCGACCGCGCCCCCCCACTTGAACATCCTTGACTTCGTAGGGAGTCGATCCTGCGTCGCCCTCCAACACAAGAACGACCACTTCCGCGGCTGTATACCGTTCCAAATAACATTACACCACTCCTCCTTCGGACCAGGTGGGTAAATCCACTCATACACCGTCTGATTATCCATCCCCCCAACTTTCCGGGTTAGTCGATCAATCTGCGGTGGAACACTATGCAGCTGTCTCAAGATAACGTCTTTAGCAGCCACTGCTGCTTTCCAGATGCTCGAGCTGCCAGATTTGCACTCAGCAAGCCAGATGTTCCCACGAGCAAGATTACATCTCGCCCAATCCGTCCCGATGCTCTTCCGCTCAGCCGCAATGTCATATACTAGCTTGAATAATAAGGTCCTATTCCAAGCTAGTAACTCTTTAAAGCCGAGCCCCCCTTCCAGTTTATCTCTACAGAGACGATTCCAAGCCACCGGCGAGCTATTCTGTCCTAGCTCCCCCGTCCAAAGATAAGAACGACAGATAGCAATAATACGCCTAAGCACACACTTCGGAATCGCAATGACCTGCATCCAGAAGCGAACGATACTTTCTAGCACGAACTTAATCACTTGCATTCTGCCCACATATGATATTCGTGGAGCCTGCCTCGCTACAAGTGCACTCTGCAGCCTGCTCAACAACGGTTGGAAGTCACCAACGCTAAGTCTCTTGGAGTGAAGCGGTGCCCCCAAGATAGCGCACCGGCAACCTCCCAACTTGGAACCCGAGAAGCTCTGCATACTCAGTCCGTTTTCCAGCCGAAACTCCATCCAAAATAAATTTGCGACTTGCTCTCATTAGCGATCAACCCCGACTCCTCCGCAAATCTCATAATCACATCACGAATAATCACAAGAGAAGAACGGTAAGGCTTACAGAATATCAGCAGGTCATCCGCAAAAGCCATCGTCGAGAGCTTCATCTGTTTGCATCTTGGGTGGAAGAAAAACCCTTTCCTACTACTCGCTGCACTCATCCTTCTGCTCAGAATCTCCATAATAAGAACAAAGAGATACGGAGATAAAGGATCGCCCTGACCGCGCCCCTTTAAAGAACCCTTCAACTTCCCCATTAATGATAACCGAGTACGATGGGGAGGTCACGCTCTCCATAATCCACCCGATTAGCCTCACAGAAAGTTAAAGTACTCCAAAGTATGTCGTAAAAATCTCCAGCTAACACAATCATAAGCCTTCTGAAGGTCAATCTGAATCAGACAGCGCGGCGAAATATACTTACTGTCATACCCATTCACCAGATCCTGCGCAACTGCCAAATTGTCAACAATCCGTCTACCCGGCGACAAACACACCCTGATTCTGCGACACTATATCATCTAGTAGGGGCCGAATTCTAGCAACAAGAATCTTGGACAGTACCTTCATCATAGAATTACAGCAGGCAATCGGTCTGAACTCACGAATAGAAAGGGGATTGTCAATCTTCGGAATCAAGTTGACAAACGTAGCATTCGTTTGCCGAAGCAAGCGACTCCTTCTGAAGAAGTCCCGAATAGCCAAACCAATATCCTCCCGAACAATGCTCCAACACGACTTGAAGAACATACTACCAAAGCCATCAGGACCCGTGGATTTCTTCCCTCCAATCCCCTTAAACGCATTCCAGATTTCCTCATCCGAGGATGCCTCGGCACAGCTCAGCATGGGCAGAATAGTCAACGCGAGATCCCTCTAACTCTGTAAAATCAGGCTCCTCAGTATCAACATGACACCCAAACAGCGACCGATAGAAATCCACCACTTCCGAGTTAATCTCATCTCTCGTGTCAAGAATATCACCACTCGAATTTTTAAGCAGAAAAATCGAGTTCCTCCCCCTTCTATTTTTCAGCCCATTGTAGAATATAGCCGAAGATTCCTCCCCCTGCTTGACCCAATCTATCTTCGTTTTTTGAGCTACGAAGCTATGCAGTTGCCTTGTTCTTCTTTCCATTTCATCTCGGGCCGCATAAACCTCATTCTGTAGAGCGACGGAGCTGAAGTCCCCCTGCAGTTTGACGTTAGCAACAACTAACCGAGCTGTACAGTCCTCAATTAAGCTTTCAAGGTGACGAAATCTGCCCTTTGGCCATCTCATAAGAGTCAATTTCACCTTCCTCATTTAGTAGCCACCACAAACTGCGGGTTACCTTCAACATTGTTTCCCAAGCACTACGAACCACCTCCAAGAAGTCCGGTTCCTCCACCCAAAAGTTTCGGAACTTAAACGGGATCTTCTTAAACCTCGTACTTGGATTAACAGTGCATAAGCTCGGGGAATGGTCCGAGAACAGCGGATCAGCGAAGACCACCCTCGCATCACTAGACGCATCAGCCCACGCATCATTCACCAACACACGATCCAGTTTACATGCAACCCGTCTCGTGCCATCCTGATTATTGCTCCAAGTATAATGAAGCCCAGAGAATGCTGCATCAACCAGCCCCTTCTCGCGCCACAAACTGACTAAACTCCATGTCAATATGATGCTCCTGTCTATTAAAAGATACCTTATCCGATAGTTGTAGGATGCAATTAAAATCACCCATGACAACCCACGGATCCCTATTTCCCACTACCTCCTGCTGAATCTCAGGCCATAACAAACTACGATTCTCTGCGTCATTGTTCGCATAGACAAACGTAGTCAATATACTTACTCGTCGGTCCTTACTCTCAACCCGACAATGCATAAGCTGACTTGTGCTACGTACAACTGTAACATCAACCACACTTTGATCCCAATAAATCCAGATACGACCTCTAACTCCCACTGAACTATTCGTACAAAAGTTCCAGCCGGGAGAAGCCGCCGACTAATCTCCAATTCCTTATCTTGCTGAATTTTTGTTTCTAATATTCCAATCAGACTAACCTTGTGCTTTCGCACGAACTCCGTTATTTGCCTTGCTCTAGGGCGGAGTTGCAACCCCTAGAGTTCCAGGCGACGAGGGTGAAATCAGACATGACCCTTAGCCCCCGTTGAGGCGCCTGCGCTTCTTAAAATCCTCACTTCCGATGGTTGAGTTCCCTGTTGCTTGCGTTCTGATAATGATTCTTCTTATTCGGATTCTGATGAGGCGGTTTTGTAGCATTACCAGGAGAGTTCTTCTTAATCTCTTTCACCGCCCCATTAGAAACAACCTCCTTCCCATTGCTAGCATTGGGCACTGGTGACACAGTAACCAGGTTTAGCACACCATGGTCAGCAGCAGGCGTAACCTCTGTACCAGACGTGGAAGCAGTAGCATGAGACACAGCCCTATCCTCAATCTCAGAACTTTTTTCCTGGTGCACAGTATCGCCCTTTCCTCCTTCCTGATCACTTTCCTCATGTGCCTCAGTTTCTGTTACTGGAGGAGTAACAATCTCCTTCTCTTGTACTGTTTGTTTCTTATGAAGTTTGCATCGAGCCGTTACGTGTCCAAATTTCACACAATGCTTGCATACCCACGGAATCCACTCGAACCACACCCTTTGCCGATATATTTTTTCCAGTGGGATCCCGCAAGCCAATACAATCTTTTAGCACATCACTAGGTGCCACTTGAACAAGGATTCTAGCATAATCAGGCCGAGCCGGATCACAAGCCTTCTCATCTATCTTAATTGCAGTACCCACCATGCTAGCCATTACACTAATCATATGTTTCGAAGTGAATATATGGTTCAAGTTTCGCAATTGAATCCAGGCAGGTACAGACTCAAAACTTGACCAAGCAATCGGGGTTCTAACAGTCCAAGGAGCAAGAGAAATCGGGTACATACCTCGGAAAAACCAAGGACCCTGGTTAAGCACAAAGTTGCATCCCTCTTGGTTACTGAATAGAAAACTCCACACCCCGTTTCAGCGAGCACTGAATTTCGGCTTGTGTAGACTCCAATTCTCATCGATAAACTGATTCATTTCCAAAACCGATGCACCAAGTCCCATGATGCCTCCAATGACACCAAATCGATACGCATCAATCTCGACTTGTACTTCTTCAAATGTGAAATCATAAATTTCACAGCCATCAAGGTCAAAATTTTCCAACGCAGACTCATCGGAAAAAACAGGCTGGATGTGTGCCAGCGATGGTGCCAACCCTAGCAGGTTGCCGTCCACCGCTACCGACCCCACTCCCTCCTTACCATCCGCACCGGTGTGGTTCTCCACCCCCGCCATTAGTACTAACTCACACCAGTAGAGGAACAAAACCCTAATTAGGGTTAGGACAAATACTCTCGGTACCTTGGATACTACGAAACACAAACCCTTCGTGAAGACCACTAGAACCAATCGGACTCACACCTACTGCCGGAGATCCGGTAGATTTGGCCACAGGCACCTCCGTGCCGCCGCCAATCCGCAGGAAGTGGAACGCCGCCGATCGCCTATTAGGGTAGTTTTTAGTTCTTCATATCATTCACTTGATCAAAGCATAAATAAGAGCAAAATGATATAAATAATCAAGAGTTAGGTGTTCCTTTTAACCTATAAACAGAGGCATTGTTCATTATAAATTACACAAGAAATAAGAGCAAAAATACATCTCTAAAGTTCTTGATCTCTCTTACTCTCCTTAATACTTAAAAGTTATTTTAGGTGACCCCTTTATAAAGAAAAGTCATCTTGTCTTAATTATATCAAAATTAAAATTAAAGTACATTCAATTCGTAACATTAACATCATGATAGTACCATATATCACTACCACCAATCTTCAATAATTGCAATTTGGGAGAAAGTTTGGTGATATCTCGGTGGTTAGAGGAGGAGTTCCTCTGCCATCTTTGTCCAGGTTTGAACCTGGGGGACTACGTGCTGAGACATATAACATTTATATAGGGAGCCTTATGTAGAATGGGTCCCCAGTGTTGGCCTGATAAAAAAAGTTGATCATGCACAAAGATGAGAATCCAACATCATATTTAGAATATAAGTGAATTTGTTTAATTGGTAGATATGAACTTACAAATGAACTTGTTTGATTGGCTGTGAGGCATAATTATTTGGGCCAATTACCAAAAATCATCACTCCAATAGGTTATATTGCTCATAATCAATGGATAACAAGTATTTATCAGAAAGCACCTTATATCCTTTCCTTTAAACAGTTTTCGGTCCAAAATTTTGTTAAGTATGTTCCACGTGTCGGTTTATATATATATATATATATATATCCAAAAAATCAGTACAAGAAACCTATTAAATGTAAAATTGAAATAAAAAATAAAAAATCTAATTTAGGGTTTTTATCCCTAACAACTTCATCTTCCTCAATAGGTTTTTTATTTAGAGCATTCTCAATAGTGATACTCCATGGAATCTCATAACTAATTTTTATATAGTATTTTTATTTTATAATACTCATTCTTCATAATAGTGATACTCACATCAAGTATCATAACTGATAATTTATACTTATTTTTTCTTTTAATTTTGTTTTAAGTCTTGAGATTTATTATTTAATTATAAATAAGTGTCAAAGTAGGACCAAATGTGTAAGACTTTGTGTAAGAGAAATGATCATTCGCTTAATACTCACTTGTAATGATTGTCTTGATAAAATAAAGCCCTATAATAAATTAATACAATTTACTTTTAAATAAAAGTCTATGATTCCTACAATATCACCATTCTGGATGACATGACAACCAAATTTAGGGTTCTACCTTCACCCGCGAGCACGAACTCAACCACCCCATCTCCGCTCACCCACGTGCACCGCTTCTGGCAGGGCAGTGTTGGATCTAGTCTCTCCAAAAGCTAAGTCATCAGCATGACTTAGAGCTCTAGCTTGCGGAAGAGAGAGACAACTATAAGTCAAAACAAGATTTCTCAAAATGTGAGAACCCTAGATCAAGTGTTGATCCGGGATGAAACTCATTATTACATAGAAGACAAGCTTTACAAGATTCTCTCACAATCACTCTAACTCTCAGTGTTTGTGTATCCTATTTCTTGAATTGGATCTAATCTCTCAATCATTCTTAGAAAGTAATAACACTCTCAAATGTACAAAAATAAGAACCCTTAACTAGTCTTAATCTATGTCTATTTATAGACGAGCTTCTACATAGCTCAATGTGTAACTACTAGAAGAGCCACATAACACTTGCGCTTACTTCCTATTGACTATCAAGAATTGGTTTTTTGAACCTGTTAGCCGACTTATCAACTTGTCAACTGAAGCGGGATCGTTCAACACATTTTGCAACTTGATCTTCTATCTTTGATCGCGCTTATCACATGTTAGATGCACTAACACGTGTACACCTTTGGTTGAATGCTTGAGATGCAACTTGCACTTCCTATAATTACATATTTATCATGTGCTTGTATCTTCAACGCGCTTTGTCCCTTTTTCTTATCTGGTAAGCTTACACTTCCTCCTGGAATATCAGTGTGCCTATCGCGCTGCTCAGCAAGACTCTAAATGTCTAAGCACGACCCTTGCACTTATTATTTCTCAAAAACTTCAGAACGTGAAGCTAGAACATAATCTATATGAGCATGACATGTATCAATTAAAACACATAAAGATTGTTAGATAGTAAGTTTTTATCATCAAAAATTGAGAATATATAGAACAAAAGCACATATATCATATGAAACAAAATCATATCAAGCTTAAAAGATTAAACTTAACAAGCTTTCACTTTCAAATTCACCTTACACTTTGAGAACATAAATACCTTAATTCACTCTTAGACCAAGATAGATCTAATACCCACTTAACCTTGGAAAAAATCGTAGCACAATCGATATGCACACTTCAAAATTCCCCCTTCTGACATCATAAAAAGCAATACTTAATACAACATAAGGGAATTTTCAGAGTGATAGGCTATTACGCTACTCTCAAGAGGATATGAATATGTGCAAAAGTTAATAGGATCAGGTAAGAACAATTAATCAAGTAAGCAAATCAGCCACAGTCAATGAGAACAAGATAAGCATACTTATATTTCATTAAGCTTGGAATAAGGCAAATAACAGGATAAGGGAAAAAGACAGGAAAAAATTTCAATGGGAGTAGGAAGCCTTTTCTCTGTCTAGAGCTTCGTTCTAAATCTCAAGAAGATTATCAAGCTAGGAAATCACTTTGTCAAGCTTAGCAGCGTTAAGCTCAGCAGAAAACTTAATAGCATTCTCCACTTGATACAAATCTTGAGTCAAGTCGCTTGGTTCTGCACTAGCTTTCAAACTAAACTTAAGCTTTTCTTCCTCTTCTTCTTCTTTAGATATACTCGCCATGTCAAGTGATCTTAAAATATCACTGGTAAGAACCTCATCAAAAACCTTCTCCTTCTCAGCGACATACAACTTGTGCATAATTAGAAGTTTCTTACGGATGTGAGGATAAGGGAGATCGGCGATCGTGGTTGCCCTGCAAGTATACATGTGGGTGAACATCACCTAAGGGTATGGATGAGCTTGCCCTTGATACACTTGTCCAGGAGTATGCCATCTTCTATAGTGACTACATACGTGCGCTCCCTTCTTGACATGATATTCCTCACAATAGAATAATGAAAAACACACAATGGGAAGTCAAAATAGTCTAGCTTCAACTCCTTCTTGTTCAAGTTTACACCGAATAAATCCTTCTTGATTTGGTTGCATCCCTTGGGCCAATTCTTATTAGGCAATGAATTGTACCCATTCACAGTCTCCATCTCGATTGCACTGGAAAAGTCACAAACTGAGACATACAAAGTTCGCTTATTCCAGGCTAAGCCAAGCATGTCACTTGGAATTTGAGGATCAACTTGTGGAATGGGAGTGAAATTGTTGTAGAAGGCCATCACCATGTCTGGATTAGCTTCTTAGGGGGCAATCTCCAGCTTGTCCCATCCGTGGAGACTTATCATTCTACGCACTTCAAGACCTCACCATGTCTCTGGATAAATAATTAGTGGAGCGAGAAGGTCACGCTTAGCCATACCTGATTGAATCGGAGGGAGAAGTGTTGAAGTGGAGGCCGTCTTTACCCTCTTTGGGTTTGATCTCGCTAGATTTTCTCCTTGATAGCGAGAGCCTTTTTTGGATAGGCATCTCCGTCACCACCTCGTCTTCTTCAAATTCTCCCTCTTGTTCACCTTCTTCCTCCACATCTAGATTAGACTGAATCTTAAGAGCATATCATGCAATGTAACTGTGTCCGTCATTGCTTAACCCACTCAAAAAGTGACTTATCTCGGACTTATATTTTGATTAAGTAACTATAAAAGTGTGACAAAAATAATAAAAATCAAGTAAAGGTGATTATGTAATATAAATCAAAGGACAAAAGCACACATGTAACACATTGGATAGGCATTTTGACACTTGTTATGAATACTCCCATATGTGAATAATATGGATAATAAACGCTACATAGGAGACAAGCTTAGGGGCAGTCATATAAGCATGAATCATATCTAGGGGGCTTAATAATAGGCTAATAAGTGATAATCATGAATAATAAAAGGATATAAAAAGAAGAGCACGCAGAAGGGTGATCACTGAATCATGCTAAAAGCTATAGACAATCATACATTATAGGTCATTTTAGAAAATATGATGCAAATCATGTGAGAGATAAAAATTAATTGTTGGTTAGGATTAATATTCACTCCTAAGTTCCCAAATATATATTTAGATGCATAATCCAGTCAAAGTGTGAGGGAACTTACCGTGCTTGAAGAGATGGCCTTAGTAAAGTGGGATTATCCTCAGAAATAGTCTTAGATGCAAGAAATGTAATGTATTCAGGGGATTGGTGAAGATGTCCGCTACTTTCTCTTCCGTCTGGCAATGTGTTAGCTCAATATTCATGTTTTCCACATGGTTAAGTATATATGCTTGGTTCTAGAGTGGTGTACTGTATTTTTTGAAACATTTCACTAGTTTTGTCACACCTCAAGAGGACCAAGCGTGACTCCAAAGTCTGCTAGTTGTTGCTTGAGCCGCAATAGTTCAGAAGCACAGACTGTAGCCTCTATATACTTTTCCTTAGTGGTAGAGAGAGATATGGAGTTCTGCTTCATCAATCCCCACGATATAAGACATGGACCCAGATATTGAGCCATTCCAGAGGTGCTCTTCCTATCTACAAGCGTAGTCTGCATTAGTGTAGCCTATGAGCGAGATGTCTCATCCTCTTGGGTACCATAAGTACATGTTCTTAGTGCCCTTGAGATATCGTAGGATTCGCTTGATGTTGGCTACATGGATTGCTCTGCGGTCGCTATGTGATCTAGCACACAGACTAACAGAAAACGCAAGATCAGGTTGAGACGTTGTAAGGTACATTAATGAGCCCACCATGCCACGGTAGTTGGTTGCATCCACCTTCTCCCTGTTCAAGTCTGAATCAAGCTTAGTAGTGGTGGAGATAGGTGTTGGGAAAGGCTTGCTACTTTCCATCTTGAACTTCTTGAGAATCTCCCTTAGATAACTCTACAAATGAATCTAGGTGCCTTCTTCCTTTTGAACTACTTACAAACCAAGGTAGAAAGTAAGCTCTCATGTTGAACTTGGAGTTCATTGTGTCCTTGAACTGGTTGATCAGAGATGCATATGTTGAGCCAAAGATGATATCGTCAACGTATACCAAAAGGATGAGAATATCTCCCTTGTGCTCCTTTATAAATAGAGTCTTGTCAATAGCGCCTCGTTTGTAGTTTTTGCTAGTGATGAAGTCAGAGAGGTAGTCATACCAAATTCGAGGAGCTTGATTGAATCCATAGAGCACCTTGTCAAGAAAATAGACGTGCACATGGTGCTCATTGTCCTCAAAACCAGGGGGTTGTTTGACATAGACCTCCTCATTTAGAGTTCCACTGAGAAAGGTTGTTTTCACATCCATTTAATAGAGCCTAAAACCATTAAGAGTTGCAAACACGATCAATTAAAAAATAGATTCAAGACGTGCCACAGGAGCATAAGTCTTAGAATAATCTATTCCCTCTCGTTGATTTTAGCCTTGAGATACCAATCTCGCTTTGTTTATGATCACGCTTCGAGTGCCATCCAACTTATTCCTAAAAACTCATAGAGTTCCTATGGTGGTCTTGTTGGGTGGCCTTGGAACAAGCCTCCACATTTTTTACGCTCAAACTCCATGATCTCCTCTTGCATAGAGACGATTGAGTCTAGGTGAGAGAGTGCTTGTTTAAATGTTCTTTGATTCTACGAGAGACAAAAAGGCGTTGAATGCAAAGAGATTGTTGAGTGAAGACCTGGTTTGCCCACCCTTTGTGTAAGGAATCAAAATCCGATCTACTGGATGGTATTTCGTATGTTGATAATTCCTGGTAACAATAGTGGTAGCCTCAGAGAACTCATTGAGAGAGGAAGACTCTTGTGCTGTGGCAGGGACACATGAGGTTCTAGATGAGGCCAACTGAGGTCTCGCTGGGACATTGGAAGGTCTTGTTGAGGCCTTTGAAGGTATCACTGAGGCCTCGGAAGGCTTTTGATGAATGCGGTACGAAAGGTGTTTAATGACCATTAAAAATTGTAAAGATGGGATTTCAAACAAACACAAAATGAATGCAAATAATGGCGAGATTAAGATCTTCACTAATTTATACCTAACTTAATCCTATTGGATATAATATAGTGGAAGGAATGCTCGAATCCCACAAGAGGCAACGACTTATTTAGGTTTTATTCAGACAAATCTATGTAGAAAACAATTGGAGGTTTTTGTTGTTTTGGAAACTAACTACGAAAACAAAAGAATTGATTTTATAAAACTATTTGAGATGAATCTTAGAAAATCAGATCCATATCGTTTCGTCCATTTATATAATTGTGATTCCATAAAATACTACCTAGTTTTTTTTAACCCTAATTCCTAGACGACAATTATCTAGCACCTCAAACCGAGCATACTAAACCTAACCAACCTGATTAACTATGACGAACACCTATAGTTCAAATAAATCTAAGGAAAAATGTGAAGAACACCAAGGAATAGACATTTCGCGACTAACCTGCAATGGGATTCTCTACACTAAGACTTAGTTCACACTGAATCTAAGTGTTCATGATTGTTTTGAAGGAAAATCTTAAGGTGAACGCCATTAATCTATCCTAACATAAATGAATAATGACTTCAATCCTAGGTGATCAATCTAGCATTAAAATTCAGATTTCAATAACAATGGAATTAAGAGAAAAACAATCAAATAATGCTAAAAACCAAAATCGCTCAATTACATCAAACCAACCAACAATTCAATGCTGAATAAGAAATTGAGGTTTCATCCCTTCACAATAAGGTTTACAAGGATAAAGCAATATATAAACATGAATAACCTCTAGAGAAACTCTCAAAAGCATAAGAACAAAGTACGTAAGAAAGAACTATGGAAGTGGTTGCCAATTCTCTCAAACGTAATCTAAAGCTTAGAATGTGTAACTCTTAAAAGGATAAGTTTCAAGACTTTATATAGGCTGACCCTAAAAATAACAGAACTAAATAACAAAACTCGAAAATAACAGTAAAATTTGATAAGAATCGCAACTGAAAAGATAGAAGAAAAGACTTGGTTTTTTTTTTCTTCTGAAGATTGGCAGGTTCCAACAGATATCGGTGTGTGCCGATGGATTCTCTGTTGATTTTGCCTGATCGTCTCATCGGTCGGCGCCGACGCATATAGGCAACCGTCGATGAATCTGTTGTCTTCTTCAACTCCTTTAGCTCCTTAAGATCTTCAATCCACTCCTCTTCGTCCTCGCTCCTTCCTTAGCTCCTCTTTAGCTCCAAGAAGCTCCATAATAGCTGGAATCAGACATATAGCTCCGGATAGTGGAATGGACCAAATATGTCGTAATGACGCCTATAATTCTAGTAAAATAGTATTAAATCTATGCTTATTGTCGCTTCGTAGACGTGCCTATCAAATGTGCCCACTTTTAAACTTCTACTCGTCCCGATTGGAATAGAATACCACTCTTTTCTCAATAAATCCCATGTAAGAAGCCCAAGTACAAAAAACGATCACATAGAAAGGGACATCCAACAAAGCTTGTCCCTAATCCAATCCAGCCTATACATCAACATCTAATCTCACTATAGAATGCTCTCAATCCTCACCAAAGTAGTCACTTATAAACATATAGTCATGTATCCCAAGTAACCGTAACAAATAGAAACAACGAACATCCTAATTCTCCTCTAAAGGTCAAAAATCAAATCCTAACTCCATCCTACACATCTCCTCTTCAAACACCATAATGACCTACTCCTCTAAATAATGGTCATCCCAACAACGCATCTCAACCGCCAATTCCTGGGGAAAAGATCCACATAGCACAACCACAACAATATGCATCAGACACCGGAAAAGAAGTATAATCTAGTATCTACACAAACCATCGCCATAGGTGTGTTTTCGAATCTCCCAAAAGAAAAAATAATGATCAAAATACCTGAATTGAAATGCAAAGTAAGCCCAGAATACTCTAACAAAGAGATATAAATCATGTAAGCTCAATGAGAGGTAAAAATTAAAATAAAATCTACACCTTATCTAAATTATGTGGAAAAGAACCGACATAAACAGTCAAATACTTTTCACTCCAATTCTTGCTTAGGCGCCCTTTCGGGTTTTCACTTAACAATCTCACAAATGATCTCACTTACCTCACAACTCTCAAGAATATCTTTTTTCTAGGCCTAATGCCAGCTAGATTACCTACTTATTGCATGAGCACCCCGAAAGGTTTTCACTCATCCCAGGATTTTATATTGGCTCTTTTCATTTATGCCTCTTTTGTTTCTTTTAAACTTTTTTATTTTTTGTATTTTTCAGATTTATAGAGAATATGTACAAGCAACGAATATAAATCTACCTCCCCATACTTAAAGTAATGATTTTCCTCAAGGGTGATATCGGACATAAATAAATATCAAAGGGAGAATAGAAGATTAGTGCTAATGTTGTTGTGGTGGTGGTGGTGGATAGCATGTGTACTAGGACCTAGAAAAAGTGTCCCAGTGTTGCATCATCTCCATAATCTGCTGTATTTTCTCATCCTGGTGGACCCATCGCGTGTCTTGGCTGTCCAATGAGCATCCTCTGCGGCCCAGCGAGCTTCCTGGATGACCCAACAAGCATCCCAGGTGGTTGTGTAATTGGTGAAGCGCTGATCCAGGCTCTGCACTCTCTCGTAGGCTATACGACCATTGTAATCCTGCTCTGCTGCTGGTGGTAGTGGTGGTGGAGGGGGAGAAGCATAAATATCGACCAATTAGAGGAGATCGCATTCCGCATAGTCTTCATTGCGGTATGGTAGAGGTTCGGGCCTAGGTAGCACAAATGAATGCATGTTTCTGGCGTCGAAAAGGTAAGAGTGGACCTCCTGGTCTCTTCCCTGTCGGTGCACAATTTGTCGGAAGCATGTGAAAAATTGAAAATACCTCATTAAGACAACGTTGAACTCTGAGTCATGACTAACCAGCTCCTCATTGGGATGGATAACTTGTAGCGACTTCCCGATCAAAGTAATCAGCCCTCCTATGCAGTGTTGTTCATGCATCACACTCTAGAACTTTAAGCACCTCTTCGGAAACACACTGACCCAATCCACAACCGTCGGTTCCTTTCCGCGTAAATGTCCACGTCACCTTCAAGTCAGTAATGGCAATCTTGTTGACCTTAGACTGACCAAAGAAATTCCAAACGAATCACCTTGTAAGTGAGACAAAGGCAAGGGTGCGACCATGAATAATTGTAGTTCGCGATGTGCTAGTCGTAGTTCACACCCGTTCACCTGAGCCAAAACTTGATATGCCGATTCTCGCCAGTCACGAAAGGTACCGGTGCCTTGGTGAAACCAAAATATCGCGCATGTCATCGAAGTTGAGCGTTGCCGTTTGTTCACCCAAGGTGAACCTGATCATTCCATGCTCTCATTGATACGAATAGTTGATCATTCCATGCGTCCAACTTACGTATGTTGGCACGTTCATGTTGTAAAATTAACCCAACCCGGCTAGATCGAGCATTTCTCGCAGACATCCATCAATCCCAAAAGTCTGGCAGAAGTACATGTCAAAAAATATTGTGCACATGATGTCGCGGTTGCATACATTAGTCGTAATCTCCGACAGCTTGATTCTCTTTGCCTTTTTCCTAGCAGGTTCGTGGCTCAGACCAGCCCCGGAGGACAAAGCTACATTCATGAAACTCATATTTGAATGTAATTGTTGAAAAGCTTGAAAAAAGAGTTAACGAACAGAGACAAAATCGGCGGGTGCGGATGGAAATTGGCAGGTGCCGATGACGATTCTGTCAGATTTCTTGAGAGCAACGGATGGTGGACAATGATGGCTATCAGCGAGCACCGATGGCTATCGGTGGGTGATAAGCAACATATAGTAAGGCGCAACAAGTGGTCGTTAGCATCATCTATGGGTGATTTGCATATCACCCACCGATAGCCATTTGTGCATCTAGTAAGACGCAACAAATGGTCGTTAGCATCAAGTGGTCGTTACAATAAATTCATCTGTTGGCTTCCACCAATCGCGGAGGAACTCAGAGAAACCGGTATAGATGAATTGATTGTAAGACTTCTATCATTGGTTCTTAATTATATCCTAGTTGTTTTTCTCTCTTGTGCTTGTTGTTATTGAATTGATTTCTTTGTCTGGCCTGATCAACTAGGTAAATTAAGTCTAATTAATATTGATAGGTTTGACTTGTCCGAGTTGGATAGTCTTATCATAGGATAGTGAATCAATACTGTGGATCGTGAAGATCTTAACTTTAACTAAATATTATAACTTTTTTGCGGAAAGTAAAGCTAAGAACATTTAAACAAAAATTCCAAAACGATTATTGATTTGATTTCTCGTAGGCCTTACAACTGTTAGGCAAACACACAGTTCTTAGTTTCTTCCTAAACTCTCCTAACTATTGCCTAAGTCCTAAATCAAAATGCACTATCTCTCAGCACTTTCAACAACCACGTTTCAAGAAGATAAACTACACTATTTATACTATGGAATAATCACCAGGAACTAATTACCAAAAAGCTTGATTAAAACAATAAATAAACTATTAAATCCTAACTAACTGATTACAATAATAAACTCGCTTCAACAAACAAGATCCCGAATCTAGTTGTTCTTTGCGTATCAAATCTTTCCCTTTATAGCGCCTTATAAGATATCTTTCTATTTATTCGCGCTCGGTCCCCTTCAGTGCATTCGGTTTCCTTGAGCGTATCCTTCTTGAATAGTGCCTTGGTTCTTTAGCGCTCGGTTCCTCACTCTCTTTACTCGGTTCCCTCTTGTGGAATTCGGTTACCTTGTTCCTAGTTAAGCACGTTAAGCGATATCCTTCTCGCTGGACTCACTCTTGTATATTTACTTCAGCTTATTGCTTTCCATGCGTAAACCACTTAAGTTACTCAAAGGCCTATTGTTTTCCTGCGATATCTCACTCAATAACCATATTAGTAAATAAGGATGTTTGTTATCATTAAAACTGAGACATTATTTGTTGTATGAACTAAAAGGCTAGTTCATATAACCAACAATTTCCCCCTTTTTAATGATGACAAACATAGAATCTTGGCATAGTTATAGAGTAGAGCCAGAGTAGAACTGGGGAGGAAGTATCTTTCATTCCCCCTTAATCAATAAACAAGTATCACTCATCGCCCTTTAACTTATCATAGGTACTAATTCCCCCTAAATTAAACAACTCATATGCCTGTAATATTCCCCCTTTGGACATCATGTAAAAAGGTGTGCTTAATGTTAATCAAGGGAAAATAAGAGTAGTACGTGCGTGTCTTCTAGAGGAATGATTAAGTGATGCAACAGAAAACAAAGCAAGTCAAACCTTATCTCAGTACGTTCTAGAGCAAGCAGGTAAGTGAACCAAAGCATACTTTTCATTAATTAAACAAGTAGAGAACATAACAGAGACAATCAAAAGAGAAAAAAAGACACAGAGGTTTGAGGGAATTTGGATTTCCTAAGGAGCTCTAAAGGAAAATGAGGTCACAGTCACTCCCAATGGTACTCATCCTCATACTCGTCCTCACAACCTTCCTTGAGCAGCCCAATCATGAGTGCCTTCATGTGGTGAAGGTGCCAGTCAATCATTCGGCACATGCGCGACATATGCATGTTGGTCTGGAGAACTGCCTCTAAGGTGCGAAGCTGAATCTCCTCAAGGCTCATATTCGGTGGCAGCAACGTCTTCGGCTCTTTCATAAGGTTCTTCATGCGTTGAGGCCTTTGTTTAGATTTCGGAGGGGCTGTGGTGTCAGGTTTGGGTTTCGGTTCGGCCTTGGGCCCAACTCTGGGAATATGGCCCAGTTTGAGCTTCGCTACAGGCGCTTCCATACTTGCATTCTTCACCAACCTGCGCAGCCCAGTCTCCGTGATAAAGCTCTCGAGGGAAGTCTCCTTCACTGACCTATATATCCCTAGTTCGATCATGAGCTTCTTGACTATATGGGGGTAGGGAAGGGCGTGATTCTTATGCATATTCACCGTCAGCATATGCGATAGGATCAGTCGGGGCGTGTCAATTATACTGCCTTCCATTACTTCTCAGAGCAGGCACGCGTCAACTATTGTCACAGTGTCTTGCTTTTCTTGCCTCGGAATAACATTGCGCATCATGATGCAGTGGAGCGGTTTTGTGTCGAAGCTGAGCATATGCGTCTTGATTTCCTTTGGTCGTGCCTTTCCCACTAAGAGCTCTAGCGTCTCAGACTTGCCCGATGGCCAGTTTTTCTTGGGCAGTGAGGCGTACTCTTTGCATGTTGGGAGATCAAGCACCTTGGCGAGCAGCTTGATGTTGAGCGTCTTTGGCTCATTGCCCCAAGGGATCTGAGCCACTGAGTAAGGTTGTCCAGGTGAGGGGGGCATAACCAGTAGTGCATTGTAAAACTTGCGCACCTCATCCTGGTCGACAACAAAGGGCTCGACCTTCATTTTAGACCAACGCGTCCGCTCTAACAAAGCTATTGTGGCGGCGACGTCGAATTCATCTAGGCTCAATGTGGTTAAAAACCCTTGGACGATGATCAACAACTCAATTACTACCCTCGTTAAAAAGTTACCATGCTTTGTAGGGAGGCTAAATGAGGAGTCGCCTTTAGTGGTGATGATCACCTTTGACGAAAGCCCCTTGGCTCGCTTTTGATAGGTTGAAGAGGGAGTGTAGTCCAATGGTCTCTTGTGGGAAACTTGCTGGATCGGAGACGCAGGGATGGTGATGGTTAGGTTTGGTGAGGTGATGGAAAGGGCCTGATGAGTGGATTCATCGTGCGTAGAGGCCATAGGGGTGTGCTCTGTGGAGTCGGTGGATGAGGCCTTGTGCTCGGCGGAGGAGATGTTATAGACGGGATCTTTAGGTTGTGGATCTTCCTCCATCGGAGCTGGTGATGTAGGATGGGAAGGGAGTTCTTTGGTAGGTGGAGGAGGTGGTGAGGGTGAATGCAGTGGAGTGGGTTGTTTTCCCGGGACTGTGGAAGGTATCATTTGAGGAGCTAATATCACCGAGGGAGGCGCTTGCGAAGTGGACGGTGGGATTGAGGAGGCGGCGGCGGTATTTTCCATGAGCACCTTGAACTTGAGATATTATGCCCACTGCTCGGCGCTGATTTTCATTGGATTGGCCATTTTTTGAGGATTTAAGTTGAGGCGTGAGAGAGAGAGAGAGAGAGAGATTTGAGAGTTAGAGGTTATGAAGGGGATGAATAGTGTGAAAACGGCAAAGGGGGATTGAATATGGGTTGTGCGATATTTATGGAGGGCGGTGAATGGTCAAATTGCAACGACTCGAAGCCGGTTCAAGAACGGTGTTTCGATCTTCGCAGATGCAAGTGGCCATTAGGGAACTGGTGAGTGATGATTGCCTATAAAATAGCCGATCGTTGAGATGCTCAGTCCTTATGATTCTATTGGTCCCTATGCTCAGTTCCTAACCTAATATGCGCTTCACCCTATGCTTGGTTACTCGGTCTCCATGAATTCTTGGTCCCCATGTTCACATATCTCTTGATATGCGCTTGTCTTTCTCAAACTACTTGGTCCCCATCTTTTTGAAGTGTTGTGTCTCAGTTCTCATACTTGGTGGGATATTTTATCTTTCTTAAGCACATAATAATTTCACACACATAAAGGGACACATAAGCTCTTGTAAAAATAGTAAGTGCTAAGCATATATAGGTGGGCTCTTTGACATCTCAGTGAATATTCCCAATTGTGGCTTATTTGGTCATAGGGAACGTGACACCAAGATCTAGGCTAAGGGACTGGCTAATAAGCATGAATCATATCTAGGGCGGGTTGATCATATGGTTAAGAAGTGATCATCGTGCATATGTATAAAGGCTTGAAAATGAAGAGCATGCATACAGATCAAATTTTAGCAAGCAATAGTACAATCCTAGAAGGGCCTAATCAAGCATTTATCATTTAGCATCACACAGAGCATGCGAAGGATGTATACCTTTTAAGAGTACATGCTAGGTTCGCGCACGTATTAGTCCTAAGTTCCCAATATTAAAAGAAGCAACAATTTACACAAGATCAAGGGAAGAGGGTTACATTGAGGGAGATGATTAATGAAGGGGGATCAATCCCAAGTAAAGTATGAGTTTGACGAATGATTCCTTGTTCAAGGTATTGGTAAAAATGTCTGCTATTTGATCCTCAATCCTGCAATGGGTGAGCTCTATGTGCTTCTTTTCCACATTGTCTCGAAGGAAGTGATGACGCACGTAAATATGCTTAAATCGAGAACGATGCACATGGTCCTTTGAGATATTGATCGTGCTAGTGTTGTCACACCTTATTTCAATTGAGCCCATCGAAATACCAAAGTCCTTGAGCTGTTGTTTGAGCCATAGAAGTTGAGCACAAAAAGAAGCAGCTGATATACATTCTGCCTCGGTGGTGGACACAACTACTGAATTTTGCTTGCAAGAGCCCTAAGAAACGAGGCAAGGGCCTAGGAATTGAGCCATACCCGAGGTGCTTTTTTTATCAACGAGATAACCTGCATAGTCAACATCTGTGTATCCAACAAGGATAAAATCGCAGTTCTTAAGGTACCATAAACATAAGTTCTCAGTCCCTTTTAAGTAGTGAAGCATTCACTTGATGATAGCGACATGCGAATCCCTTGGATCGGATTGAAATCGTGCACATAGACTCACTGCAAAAACAATATCAGGCCTAGAGGCAGTTAGGTACATCAAGGATCCTACCATACCTCTATAGAGTGTTTCGTTCGAATTTGGCATGTTAAGGTCTGCATCGAGCTTAGTGCATGTGGACACTGGAGTGTGAAGGGGCTTGCTATTGTCCATCCCAAACTTCTTTATGATCTCCATTAAGTACTTTTGTTGATGAATTTGAATGCCTTCATCCTCTTGCACCACTTAAAGGCCAAGAAAGAATTTGAGTTCGCCTATCATGCTCATGTTGAACTTGCTTCTCATCACGTCTTTGAATTTTTCTACAAGCGACATGTTAGTGGAGCCAAAAATAATGTCATCAACGTATACCTAAACCACTAGGATGTCGCCCTTATGCTCCTGGATGAAGAGCGTCTTGTCAATTATTTTCCTTTTGTATTTATTAGAGAGGAGGTACTTGGAGAGACAACCATACCATGCCCTTGGTGCTTGCTTTAATCCATAGAGTGCCTTGTCCAGGAAATACACGTGCTCAGGTTTTTTTGAGTCCTTGAAGCCTGGGGGCTGCTTCACATACACTTCTTCATTGAGCACACCATTGAGGAAGGCCTTCTTCACATCCATTTGAAAAAGCTTGAATCCCTTATGTGAAACGAAGGCTATCAAAAGACGAATAGCCTCTAATCGAGCGACTGGAGCATAGGTCTCGTTATAATCGACCCCCTCTTGTTGATTGTACCCTTGTGCTACTAAACATGGTTTGTTCCTTACCACAGCTCCCGAGTCATCGAGCTTGTTTTGAAATACCCATTGACGGCCTATGACGGTGCGATTGGAGGGCTTAAGAACTAGGCTCCACACTTGATTCCGCTCAAACTCATGAAGCTCTTCTTGCATGGCTGCCACCCAATCTGGATCATGGATGTCTTCTTTGATTTTCTTAGGCTCAGTGAGTGAGACGAAGGCGTTGAAGGCACATAAGTTGGTTTCCTCAACGGATTCATCAAGTGCTTCAGCGGTTGGCTCTGGAGGTGCTAGTTGAGCTACTTGAGAGCAAGTGTGAATTCCATATCCCACCGGTTTGGTCATGTTCTATGGGGGTGAGCGCCTCTTAGTTGAAGGCTTCTAGTTGGAGGCGCTATGTTTTGGACTGTTCTTGAATGAGAGGGCCCTTCATCATCACTATCTCTGTTAGGACCTGAGGGAACTAAGGCTATATATGGAGGGGATAGTGGATTCAAGGCTTGAGGAGGAGGGGCTCGATCATTTTTGGAAGGTGTTTCAACGAGAGTGACTTCTTGGAATGGATAAGAGGTATTTGAATAAGGGTAATGGAATGTGCCTTCATCGAACACCACATGTATGCTCTCCTCGAAATTTCTTGTTCACTGGTTGAACACCTTGTATGCTTTGCTTGCTGGGACATAGCCAATAAAGGCGGCTTCATCACTTCGTGCATTGAACTTACCCAAGTTGTCTTTCCCATTGTTCAGCACATAGCACTTGCACCCAAAGACCCTGAAATGAGAGATTCTTGGAGGATATACCTTAGCTCGTATGGAGTCTTTTTAGTGACAGTCGTAGAAGGGCTCTGTTGGTGATGTAGCATGTTGTGTTCACCGCTTCAGCCCATAGGGAGGGGGAGACTCCACTTTGAAGTAGCATAGTGCACGTCATCTCCACTAGCAACTTGTTCTTTCTTTCAACTACTCCATTATGTTGTGGAGTCCTAGGCGCTGATAAGTTGTGAGTTATTCCCCTTTGAATACAGAAGCTGAACATATCGCCATTCTCGAATTCAGTTCCGTGCTTTGATCTTATAGAGCGCACCTTTAGGGATAGGGAATTCTCAAGTAAGGCGACTAGCTCGATGAAGCGTGAGAAGACTTGATCATTGGAGCACAGGAATAAGGTCCATGTGAACCTGGAATAGTCGTCGACGATTAAAAAGTTATAACGTTTTCCACCAAGGCTTTGAACACGCATTGTCCCACAAAGGTCCATGGAGTAGCTCAAGGGGCTTCTTCGTTGTGATGTTTGGCTTACCTTTGAACGAGCTCTTGACTTGCTTTCCCCTGACACAATTAGCACAGTGTGTCATGTTGCCTATCTTGATGAGAGGTAAGCCTCAGACTAGCTCCTTTGCAAGTAACTTGTGTAGGAGATGTAGATTGACGTGCCCTAGGCGTTGATGACATAAAGCGGTTTGATCTTATATTGTAGCATGAAAAAGGTGACTCTTTGGGATGTAGCTGGAGTCAAATATATACGTGATGTTTACTCGCTTTCCCCTTAAAATGATTTCCTCAGTAGTACTTCTCACAAAGCACTTCGAGGTAGTGAATGTCACCTCGTTTGTCTACGCTTAAGATATTGTAGCGAAGGTCTCCACAAAGTTCACCATATGGATCTCTATCTTGTCATTGAGATGTACCTTTCCATGTCCAGTGATTTCTCTAGCTCTCTTGTCACCAAATGATATGCTTCCACCATCATATTCCTAAAAACTTCGTAGTCTCTTCTTATCTCCGGTCATGTGACATGAGCAGCCACTGTTTATGTACCATTTGTTCTCGCTACTAAAGTTTTCCCCGCAAATAAGCAATCAAAATTTTGGAACCCATCGAAGCTCAGCTTTTCTGGGTGGATTAGCTTTCTGGTTAGTATTAGGAAAGGGGCTATGATCGAGCATTTGGCCTTTAGGTGAAGAGGCATGCTCTAAGTAAGAAGGGTCATTCAAGCTACTCACTTCACGTGTAGTGCGAGTGGGTGACCTGTATCGCTTATTACTTATGGTTGATTCTTCTTACAAGAGTGTATAGTGTGACCATTGTTACCACAAAATCTGCACCATTCATTGTACTTCACATAACCATATTTGCCCTTTCCAGGTCTAAAGGGCTTCCTATCCTTAATGTTGGGATCTAGTATGTTTGTTGCGTTACCTTAGGCTTGGCTCACATATATCTTATGAGCATTTTATCCATGAAACTAGTAATTGTTATCCCATAATGGTTGTTCAAGTTCCTTAACCTTTTCTCTAAGAATTCATTCTTGCTTCTACAGATTTGAAAGGCCTTATCTAAGGTCTCAGACTTTTCACTTAATTATCTGATGAACTCTGTTAATTTGGTGATCTTCGCAAGTATTAGCCCAAAGTCGCTTTCAACCTTAGACTCTAAGTCCTTTGACGAACCCCCTTGAGGTTGCTTGCCATTGCAACCCTCGCAAGATTTCGTCATTAAACTCAGTTCCCTAGATTTTACTAAGGCCTTTTCTGTATTAGCTAGCCTAGTGGACAGATCTAGACATTCGCTACGTAGTTCAGTGACTTCCTCTTTATATTCAGTGATTTGAGATTCTAAAGTTTCAGTATCTTCTAACAGCCCTTTAATCCTGTTAATAAGGTATTTCTTTTCAATCATGTTTAGACGATTAGGAAAGGTGTCAAGAGATTTTACCTCAGAGGCAAGGGCCTCTGCATTGGCCATGAGACATTGGACTTGGAATCCTTCGTAAAGGTTAGCTTCATCATATTCGTCTCCCCATTCTAAGAAGAGCGCCTTCTTTTCAGTGGCTTCTACTTTTGGATTGGTGCAGGTCTTAGAAAGATGCCCCTTCTCCTGAGAATTGTAGCACTTGTACTCCTTAAGATCACGCTTAGCTGAAGATGATGAATCTCCTGGTCCAGCTCTTTTCTTAAAGCACTTCTTTACCATCTTTGTCATGAAAGAGAATTCTATATCATCGTCCTCATCCTCTTTATCGTCATTGATGTCCATCTTCTCAAGAACCTTTGTGAGCTTTAGTGTTGTTCTAGTAGCTTCTTTTACTTGTAATCTCTTTAGCGAATCAACGTTCTTTATGATGCAGGAGCATCCCTATCAACAACTCCTCAAAGGGCAATCACAAGAGCCATGGCTAAGAGGACCAAAGATCAAGTTAGGCAAGCCATTTTAGCTCTCAATATGGACCAGGAGATGAAGCCCATTGCCTCTACTCTTTTGACATGTCAAAGAGGTATCTCTCCTCTACAAATTCCATGAAGAACACTTGGTCATTTCTGGACCAAGTCAAGCTACAAAGAGCCAACTTTAGGACATACCCGGATAGACCTCTAGCCGGCTATGTCACTTTCAAGTGCATTTTGCACAAGCTTCTTTATGTTTTTTATGAAACATTTCTTAGGGTATTTTGGTCTTAATTAAGTGAACTTTATGAGGTTCAAAGGGCCGGCTCTCACTTGGTATAAAATCCAAGAGATAGCTCATTATTCCGGGCCTTTGAATTGATTAAAAACACACAAGTTGTAAGTTGAGCATAGACTCCTTCCTATCATTTGGAGGCCACCTTGGTTTGTTGGTTGAGCAACTAAAAACAACCAGTATCTCTTGCCCAATTATAGCTTGTTTGTGTGATTGTTATTGTATGAACTTGATTAGGGAAACTCATGGTGCTCTAGGTGGTATATCCCCTAGTTGTGTTGTGTTATAGCTTGTTTGCTTCTTGTTGGCTTGCATTGTGTTGAGGTTAAGTCCAAGGTGCTTGCAAGAGTGAATAAGAATCACTCAAGAACTTATCCCATTTGCTTTCATCTCACTTCTATCTCTATTTTGCATCCAAGCTCGTTTCCAAGCTAGGATAACATCTAGAACACTTGTTCTTGATGTTTGAAAGGTTTGAACTCTAGATCCGAGCCTTGTAGGGATTTCCCTACATCAAGTGGTATCAGAGCTCAGTGAGTTCATCCTTTGTTCACCTTAGAAAACCCAAAACCAAGTGCCTTGCAAGTTCTTGCAAGAACACTTGACAAAAACATTGTGAAAACCCACAAAAGCTAGCCTCTTCTTTACCTTGTTTCTTTGGTCTAACCAAGATGAATGCTTGAACTTTTTGCAGGACTAAAACCAAGGTTGAAGGTGAGGAAGTTGCCTAAGGAATTCCCCAAGTTTGGCTTCGGAAGTTCCAAGGAAAACCTACCCTTCACCCAAATCTGTCTTGTTCCGGGAACCAGCGCCGAGCAAGATACTAAAAGCCAGACCTTTTTAGCCCTACCAAACGCAGCCATCTTCAAGAACAATCTGAACCATGTGTAAAGTACAGGTCTTGATCTTTCTACAGCAACAAAAATCACCCAAATCCACCGAGTAGATCGTTCTGACCAAGGCAAAAAAAATCACTCCAGAGGCAGAAAACCGGGTGCTTGATTCACGCACAAAAGTGGTCAAGAACCCAACTTTGGAGCTTCACCCCTCAATCCAAACACAACCAAACGAAGAACACTCATGTGCCCCATGAAGAACAACATTTGATCTGTGGAGGGAAACAAAAATCAGACCAAGGGCACGAGTAGATTGTCCAAAACACTAAAGCCAAAACCTTTCCCAAAGCGGTAAAGTGTCACTTCTCCTTTCCAAAAGTGTTGACCTTGCATTTTCCCAAGGCATTGCAGCCTCATTGAGCCGTGCCTTTTTGGATTTGACCTGAGCCCTCTACCTAGAAAAACCTCCACTACAAGGCTCAAGAAAAGTCATATCCATTGCAGCCCATTGACCTCTTGAAAAACACACCCAAAGTTGCTTGACAACACACTTTTGTACCCGGTAACGTGCTAGCTTGCCTATTCAACATTAAACCTTGTACCTTTTGTTGTGTACTCCAAGTGCAACATTTGGAACGTGACCAAGTGGTCATAATACTCAGAGAAGACGGAGAGAAGGGATTGCCAAGTGCCCTTCACAACTTAAGCCATACCCCACCTTTTAGCCTTAAGAGAAGTAGTACACCTAAGGTGGTTTACTTAACTTCTTTTCTTTTCCTAAACACAATCCTCAGCCTTTTCCAAGGAACTTTGAAGGCAATTACAAGGGGACTCCAAGGGCTTCTTGTTCACCTCAGACTAAGGTAATAGCCCTTCGCCCCTCTTGAGCTAAACACACTAAAACAATTCTGTTTTTGCCTAAGTACCTAAAACTGCATGCTATAACTCTTGTTTCTTTGGCATCATTAAGTGTACTTAATCTAGCTTCACTCAAATCATTTCACACTTATAAGGTACTATATTGAGCAGAGATTGTGAGATTATCTTTGAGTGTGAGGGAAGACACAAATCAAACACAAGTTATTACTCTAACTTAACATCTTTGCTTGTTGTTTGTGTGACAATGTCTAGCTCACCCCATCATTCTCAACAAGAGGAGGTGAACCCTTTGATCAACTCAGAGCAAAGTATCACCAACCCTCAACCAGACCTAGCCTCACTCATAAGGACCCTTAATGACACCATAGCTAGAAATCACCAAGAGCTCTCTAGTAGAATGGCAACATTGGAGTCAAAACATAAATCACCAAGGAGTTCTCCTAGGATCTTAAGGAACCAATATGAACCAGGGGAACCTTCTCATGCACACTCCCATGCTCCTATTCCTAGACAAGATGTGAGGATAGGCTCCATCTCACCCATAAACAGACCTGAGCCTATTAGGATACCAACTAGAGAACATGTCTCACCCTTGGCAAGACCATCACCTATGCAATACTCAAGGGAGTTTCCTAACTTTGATTCTCCTAATATGAATAGATATAGTGATGAATTTGTTGATGAGTTTCAGGGTGATAGGTATATGAGATTTGGAGGAAGAGGAGATAGAGGAAGGAGGGTAAGGTTCCAAAGGAATGAGCACCCTTATGGGTATGTTCCTAGGGAACTTAGACATGAGCAACCTTTTGAGCAAGCTCCTAGACATGCCCCAGTACACCATGTAGAACCAGCTCCAAGGCAACTAAGACATGATCAAGGGTTTGAGCAAGTGCCTAGGCCAAGAGAAGAGGATGGCATTGGCAAGATCAAGGTGAAGATTCCACCATTTGAAGGCAAGTGTGACCCGGACACCTACATGGCATGGGAAAGAAAGATGGACCAAATCTGGTCATGCCACAACTTCAATGAAGAAAAGAAGGTACAACTTGCTATCCTTGAATTCCAAGACTATGCTATGTTGTGGTGGGACAACTTGGTCCAGGAGAGAAGAGAAAGACAAGAGCCTCCCATCCAGAATTGGGATGACATGAAGAGGGTCATGAGAAGAAGATTTGTACCTGATCACCATGCAAGGGAGCTAAGGCACAAGCTAGAGACCTTGAGGCAAGGAAGTCAGAGTGTGGAGGAGGTGTATAATGCAATGCATATGGCCATGATCAAGGCCAACACCAGAGAAGACCCAATTGCAACCAATGCAAGGTTTCTAAGGGTGTTGAACCCTTCCGTCTCCAATGAGGTAGACATGTATCCTTATGAAACTAGTGAGCAATTATTTCATAATGCTATCAAGGTTGAAAGGAAGATGAAGGCTAGGATGGTGCAAACAACAAGGCCAACTTCTAGACCAATGGGATCAAGCACCCCATGGGCTACCAAGCCAAGCACCACCCATACTCAAGCACCCAAGGAAACCTATCCATAAAGGGATCCACCTAAGCCCCAAGGCCAGGCCATGGGCAATTCAGGGAGTACTTCTAAACCCCCTAATGTGACTAATACCCCTTACCCTAGGTCTAGTAGTTTAGAGTGCTTCAAATGCAAGGGGCAAGGCCATTTCATGAGAGATTGTCCTAACAAGAGAGTTATGTTCATTAATGCTATGGGACAATATGAATCAGAAAGTGAGCATGAAGATAATGAACCTAGTAATGACCTAGATGTGGACTTAAGGGAAGAACCAGAGGAGATAGGTTATGAACAGGGTGAAGTGCTAGTTTGTAGGAGAGTTCTAAGTGTCCAAACTGAATTGGTTGAAGATAATCAAAGGGAGAACATTTTTCATAGTAGATGCATGATCAAAGACAAGGTTTGTGATGTGATTATTGATGGAGGAAGTTGTTGCAATATAGTTAGTAGTGAATTGATAGAAAAGCTAGACTTGCCATCCATATTACATCCTAGACCTTACCAACTACATTGGATGAATGATAGTGGAGAACTCAAGGTTCACAAGCAATGTAATGTGACCTTTAAGATAGGCTCATATGTGGCCACTATTCTTTGTGATGTCTTACCCATGCAGGCTTGTCATCTACTCTTAGGGAGACCATGGCAATATGACAATAAAGTTACACATGATGGCTTTTCTAACAAGTACTCCTTCATGGTTAATGGTAAGTTGGTTACTTTGAAACCTATGACACCAATTCAGATTGTAGAAGCAGCTGAGGCTAAGAGAGCCAAGGAAAGGGACAAGATGGTAGCACAAGAGAGGCCTAAGACCAAGGACAAGTCCCTGGTTTTGCACAACTCCAAGTCCCAAGGACAATACTCCATGCTAGTGATCAAGGAAGTTCAAAGGGATGAATTTCTGCCCAAGGATGATATACTAAGGAGCTTAGTCAAGCATCCCACCTTCACATCAGAAGCACCCAGCCACACATTTCCTAATACCATCCAAAAGGTGCTAGATGAGTTCCATGAGTTGTTTCCACAAGAGCTACCCATTGGACTTCCACCACTAAGAGGGACCATCTTAGAGCCTTGCTTGAGACTAGCCTTAAAGCAAGGGAAGACATTGTGCCACGTGTTGAGTTTGCCTACAATAGGACCACACACTCAAGCACCAAGGTAAGTCCTTTTATGTGTGTGTATGGTACTAACCTTCTAACCCCCTTTGATCTTATTCCTTTGCCTAGCAAAGAGAAGTGTGACTATAGTGCAGGGAACCAGGTTAAACTCATCAAGGAGCTACATGAAAGGACCAAAGAGAGGCTGGAGAGCTTACCCACAAGTGTAGCTGAGGCAAAGAACAAGCATAGGAGGAAGGTCAGACTCAAGGAAGAAGCTAGGGAAGGGGAAGAACAAGAAGAGGCTCCAATCATCAATACTGAAGATGGCCTGAGGTCAGGCCCTTCAAAAGACGGAGGGAATGATGCAGGAGCATCCCTATCAACAACTCCTCAAAGGGCAATCACAAGAGCCATGGCTAAGAGGACCAAAGATCAAGTTAGGCAAGCCATTTTAGCTCTCAATATGGACCAGGAGATGAAGCCCATTGCCTCTACTCTTTTGACATGTCAAAGAGGTATCTCTCCTCTACAAATTCCATGAAGAACACTTGGTCATTTCTGGACCAAGTCAAGCTACAAAGAGCCAACTTTAGGACATACCCGGATAGACCTCTAGCCGGCTATGTCACTTTCAAGTGCATTTTGCACAAGCTTCTTTATGTTTTTTATGAAACATTTCTTAGGGTATTTTGGTCTTAATTAAGTGAACTTTATGAGGTTCAAAGGGCCGGCTCTCACTTGGTATAAAATCCAAGAGATAGCTCATTATTCCGGGCCTTTGAATTGATTAAAAACACACAAGTTGTAAGTTGAGCATAGACTCCTTCCTATCATTTGGAGGCCACCTTGGTTTGTTGGTTGAGCAACTAAAAACAACCAGTATCTCTTGCCCAATTATAGCTTGTTTGTGTGATTGTTATTGTATGAACTTGATTAGGGAAACTCATGGTGCTCTAGGTGGTATATCCCCTAGTTGTGTTGTGTTATAGCTTGTTTGCTTCTTGTTGGCTTGCATTGTGTTGAGGTTAAGTCCAAGGTGCTTGCAAGAGTGAATAAGAATCACTCAAGAACTTATCCCATTTGCTTTCATCTCACTTCTATCTCTATTTTGCATCCAAGCTCGTTTCCAAGCTAGGATAACATCTAGAACACTTGTTCTTGATGTTTGAAAGGTTTGAACTCTAGATCCGAGCCTTGTAGGGATTTCCCTACATCACTTTAGATCAAAGAACTTGCCAAATATGTCAACTAGTGGAAGCTTCTTGTAGTTTGGAGACAAGAGGGTGATTCTTCGAGTGAGCTCGAACATATCGCTTATAGCATAGATGACAGCCAGTGTTGCTCTGAAGGAGGTACGGTTATGCCAGAGGCAGTCAATTTGTTGATCAGAATTGTGAAGCGCGACTGGCAAGTTGACACGCTTTCACCAGGGAGTTGTTTGAAAGACTGAAACTCCCTTTGAAGAGTTAAATTTTTGGTATCCTTCTATTCTTCACTCCCTCTGTGTATGGAGATGATAGTTTCCCACATTTCTTTGGCTTTTTGTATGCCAATGACTTTGTCGATGTCTGTGCGAGTGAGTCCACACAGAGTCAGTTGTTGAGATTTGAGTTCTTCTCCATCTTGGCAAAGTGCTCTGGTTGCCAGTCCGTTCTTTGCTTCAACTCTGGAAGCACTTTGTCTCCAAGCTCTATCATTTTCCAACATTTGTAGTCTTGGGTTTGAATGAACGTCATGTGCACTCCCAACCACCAATCAAGTTCTCCTTCTCGAAGCTGGTGAGGCTTGTTGAGGGACATGCCGAGGTTGAATTCTGAGTTCTTCATTTCCGTATTGGAATTGGATCTTGCTCTGATACCAATTGTGGATCGTGAAGATCTTATCTTTAACTAAAGATTATAACTTTTGTGCGGAAAGTAAAGCTAAGAATAATTAAACAATAATTCCAAAACTATTGTTGATTTAATTTCTCGCAGGGCTTATAACTGTTAGACAAACACACAGTTCTTAGTTTCTTCCTAAACTCTCCTAACTATTGCCTAAGTCCTAAATCAAAATGAACTATCTCTCAACGCTTTCAACAATCACGTTTAAAGAAGATAAACTATGCTATTTATACTATGGCATAATCATCGGGCACTAATTACCGAAAAGCTTAATTAAAAAAATAAATAAACTATTAAATCCGAACTCTTGGATTACAATAACAAACTCTCTTTAACAAACAAGATCCTGAATCTAGTTGTTCTTTGTGTATCAAATCTTTCCCTTTATAGCGCCTTATAATATATCTTTCTATTTATACGCGCTCAATCCCCTTCAGTGCATTCGGTTCCCTTGAGCGCGTCCTCCTTGCATAGTGATTTAGTTCTTTAGCACTCGGTTCCTCACTTTCTTTACTCGGTTCCCTCCCGTGGCGTTCGGTTCCCTTGCTTCTGGTTAAGCACGTTGATAGACTGGTCGTTAGGTAGTCTGGTCAAATTAAATCCCTTTTACTCCTCCACATAAGTAGAGGGGTAAGTCGGGGTCGGATCCACAAGGGACCAAGAGTATTCAATTCTGTAAGTATTAAAATGACTAACCAATGAAATGTAAATGCTTGGGAAATTTTGTGAAAACTGATTTGTGTTGTTTACTAAATGGGAAAACACTTTGTATGGTTGGTCGTAACCTTCTATCCTAATTCAACGATCCTAGGTTCTTCTATTCGAGTTCTAATCTCTTTTATAATTCCTTTATGTATTCTAATTTCCCTAAACCATGTACTAATATTGTTGATTAGGTCAACTAGCCCTAACAACGTCTTGTCTACCAATCTAGCTTTGAAACTATCAACACTAGATTCTAGACAACATTAAGTTCATGGATAAATAGAAAGGTGCACCGCCCTTGGCGCAACACCTCATTAATCTCCCTATCCTACGAGTTCAACTAGTCCAAGTAGAGATTCGTACTACTAAGCATGCAAGGTTCTCCAACTCGGATAAAACAAGATGTAGCAATATTAAATCGAACTAACAACCTAGGTGATCAATCTAGAAAGTGCGTTCAGTCCAGTTATATATTATGCGCAATAGATTAAAGCAATAGAGACATAATTATATGAAGAACAAAAGATACAAACCTCACATTGAATTAGCACAGAGGTGCAAACCAACCACACAGAGTCAAAGGAGATTACTCCTGTCTCATTGCTAAAAGCCTAATGTAATTCTGAAATTAATAATGAAGTGTTTCTAGAGTGAGGAAAATCTCTCCCTATTTATAATAAAATGAGTAGCTAATCCTAAATGACAACCCTAAAATGTGTTTAGAAGAGGCCCAACCCAAATTACAAGTAAACACTAGGCAAAAACCCATTTAATCCTTCGGAGAAGGGTTTTCTCGCGGCGCAGCAGCGGCAGGGGCGCTATTGCGTCTTATGTCGATGCGATCGCGTCACCTACAGAGGAATAGGCGCGATCTTGGATTTCCATGCGCGGTCGCGCTTTCGTGGAATTCGTCCCACCTTGTTGCGCGAGCTGGGCATGAGCGCGCCCGGGGCAAATAGCCCTTTTCCGCCTCCTTCTTCACTTGCATTTGCTCCTTATCTCCCATGTCTTATCCCTTGTGCTTGTAATTCTCTTGATTGTACTCTTTGCTCTTACGAAGTCCGGACCACGACATTATGCTCCGATTGTGTCCTATTACGCCCATAGTTGATGATAATTCCCACTGCTTATGGTGTACGAGAGGCCGCCAATCATACCCCCACACTTGAACTATTTCTCATCCTCGAGAAAACTGTATCTAACTCTTGGCGGGATCAGCGAGTACAGTGGTACGATCGGAGTGGTCAACGATCAACTTCTGGCTTTTGGTACCTAGCATTACAGAACAACGGGCGTAGATTCCGACTCCAAACACAACTTCAAAGTAATGCATTGAAACATAGCTGGACCCTAACTATGGTACCTAGTATCCCCTAATATTTGAACTATGTTAACCCTTGTACATATGCAATCACCTAAATCTCCAAACTATACCGAAAAGATCTCTATTCAAGTGACATATGAATGCAAATAACGAAAGATTAAACAAATAATTGTGGCTCGTCCTAACGTGCTTCCTACTCATGAAAATTCTGCACAAGTTCCAATATCGTTAAAAGCAACCATCAACCACGCTTTGCTCAAGTGACACAAAATGAATTTTTCCTTGCTCCCTTTTATCCTAGTACACTTTTTTCTTTCTACGCCTTTACATTTAGGACGTAGGGTCCGTCTATTTTATGGTTCAGACCGACTTTATTGTTTCACTAGGTACAACACGTCCATTTTATGGTCCATGTTACTATAAGACTCTTTTGCTTAATAGATCATGGAGGATTGATCCCTCAGTTATTTTTCACATATCGGGCATCGCGTGCTCTTCCGATTTTCTTTTACTAGGAGTCACTACCTTTATACTTTTTGTTTTTTCTTTTTCATGCAAAAGGACGGAAACAATTTATTATGACATAAAGCGAAACAAAAGAAAAGGTGGTGATCCCCTCCCCCACACTTAAACTACACAATGTCCTTATTGTGAAACAAGGACAAATATAATGTAAGTGGAAAAAAAATTACCTCTTCACCGGGTTGACTCCCGGTCAACGTCTTTGTTTAACGTCGTTGGCTCAACATACCTCTCTCTCAACTAGCGCATGGCCTCTCGAGGACCATCTCATCCATAAATTCACTCATCTTCCTTACAATATAGGATCTGGCGCCTCGCCTCTTCCTAACTCTGTTGTCGTACAACCCTTTCCTCTTGAGATGCCCAGAGGGTGGTACCTTATGTTGGGCCTTCAGCTTCTTTCTTCTTCTCATGTGTGGCCCTTTTAGGCATTTAGTAAGACGGGGCGCAAGTGCTCGGGATTCTAGAGTCCCAATTGTTCGGATGTGTGGATGCACATAGGTGGTTATACGCAGCTTGCAGTCATCCCCCGGATCAATTAACTCTCTCTCATCATTTGAAGGTGGACCTGGATCATACTCATCAATGTTCAGCAACTGAGGGAGACCTTTGCGGATAGCGGTTGCGAAGCGGGCCCTGGTACGTGGATCTGGTGAGCAGGCATGCATACCGGAAGAGAGTATCACGTGGGCACGCAGGTAAGGGACGCGATCACGCACAAGATAAGGGGGCCTAGCGCGGTTGTGCGGTGGTGGGCACAATCGCGCCAGGGCTTCCGGAACCATCATTGTCAAGACGCGGTCACGTGGCTCCACAATGTGGTCACGCGCGCTCTCACTAGCAGGCACGCGATCGCGCGTTATGGGGCACGGTTGCACCTGTTCTGCAGTAGGATTGCACGGTCGCTCTTGGTGATGGCGAGGTCGTGCTCCTCTTCAATGCTGGAAGCGTGGACGTGTGATTCTGCAATGGCCAATTCGTGTTTGCTTCCCTCGAGTTTTGGGCACATGTTGACGGGCTCCTTGGTCTCAACTTCACTCTGCATCTCATCCGAGCCTTGATCGTCATTCTTCTCTACACTTTTGGTGGTGGTAACATGCCTTGGGAGCGTTTCTTAATACCGCAACTCTTTGACGCATCTATGGAACCGAATATGCATTGGCTGCCGCAATTTATTAATACGGTCCTCCACGTAGGTAGTCATTTGGTACATAAGCAAAGAGCGTTGCTTCCCATGTCCTTTCACAACGTAGACCAACGTCTCCTCAAGGTCGTCTAGCTGGTTTAGCGTATCCACGATCTCAACCACTTTCCGCGGCCATCCTTTCTACATATCTAACAAGTAGACTCATTAGTAGTACGGGTGCTGCTCGTTAAATGACAGCACCGAAGTCAATCAAACTAATACCCTAAGAAAAGAAAATTGGTTCCCCGGCAACGTCGCCAATTGATAGACCGGTCATTAGGCAGTCTGGTCAAATTAAATCTATTTTACTCCTCCACGGAAGTAGAGTGGTAAGTCAGGGTCGAATCCATAAGGAACTAAGAGTATTCAATTATGTAAGTATTAAAATGACTAACTAATGAAAGTTAAATGCTTGGGGAATTTGTGAAAACTGATTTTGTTGTTGTTATTAATTGGGAAAACACTTTATATGGTTGGTCGTAACTTCTAGCCTAATTCAATGATCCTAGGTTCTTCTATTCGGGGTCTAATCTCTATTCTAATTCCTTTACATCTTGTAATTGCCCTAAACCATGTACTAATATTGCTTATTAGGTCAACTAGCCCTAACAATATCTTATCTACCAATCTAGCCTTGAAACTATCAACACTAGATTCTAGACAACATTAAGTTCATGGGTAAATAGGAACGTGCACTGCCCTTGGCGCCAACACCTCATTAATCTCCCAATCCTACGAGTCCAACTAGTCCAATTAGACATTCATACTACTAAGCAGGCAAGGTTCTCCAACTTGGATAAACCAGGCCGTAGCAATATTAAATCAAACTAACAACCTAGGTGATCAATCTAGAGAGTGCTTTCAATTCAATTAGATATTACACGCAAGAGATTAAAGCAATAGAGACATAATTATCTGAAGAACCAAATATATAAACCTCACATTAAATTATCCTAGAGGCGCGAACCAACCACAAAAAGTCAAAGGAGATTACTCATGCCTCATTGCTAAAAGCCTAATGTAATTCTGAAATTAGTAATGAAGTGTGTCTAGAGTGAGGTAAAGCTCTTCTTATTTATAATAAAATGAGTAGCTAACCCTAAATGACAATCCTAAAATATGTTTAGAAGAAACCCAACCCGAATTACAAGTAAAACCCTAGGCAAAAACCCAATTAATCCTTCAGAGAAGGGTTTTCTCGCGGCGCAGCAGCGGAAGGGGCGCACTCGCGTCTTATGTCAGCACGATCGCATCGCCTACAGAGGCATAGGCGTAATCGAGTCTTTCCAGGCGCAGTCGCGCCTTCTTTGAATCCGTCCCGCTCGTTGTGCGAGCTGGGTGCGAGCGCACCTGGGGGGAATAGCCTTTTTTCGCCTCCTTCTTCACTTGCGTTTGCTCCTTAGCTCCGGCATCTTCTCCCTTGTGCTCGTAATCCTATTGATTTTACTCTTTTCTCTTACGAAGTCCGGACTACGACATTATGCTCCGATTGTGGCTTATTATGCCCATAGTTGATGTTAATTCCCACTTCTTATGATGTACAAGAGGCCGTCAATCACACATTAAGCGCTATCCTTCTCGCTGGACTAGCTCTTGTATCTTTACTTCAACTTGTTGCTTTCCATGCATAAACCACCTAAGTTACTCGAAGGCCTATTGTTTTCCTGCGATATCTCACTCAATAACCATATTGTATAAAAGGTTGTTTGTTATCATTAAAACTGAGGCATTATTAGTTTTATGAACTAAGAGGCTAGTTCATATAACCCACAAATACATGACCTAGTTGGCATTTTAATTGTGTGGAGAGATAGTGATGTTTAAAATATTGGCTCGATCCAATGGTACTACATGTTCTTATTTATATCTGAATGCATTGCTGCCTAGGTATTAAATCCAGATAGTTTCATGGTTTTATTTAGGTAAGGACTATTAGGACTAGTTGGACTAATAGTTATATAAGAACATGGATTAGGGCAACTAGAGGATATAAATATTAAGACAGAACCTGAATAGAAGAAGTCAATGATCCATAAATTAGTCTGTTAGGTGGATACTAGTTGGGCAAGGTGTTTTCCCATAATTGTTTCCAATCAATTATTAGTTTGTTTGTTTCAATACAATTTTCCCCTTTTGTTACATTTTGAGTTGATTAAATCCAATATAACAAGAATTGATTCATGATTTCCTGTGGGATCGACCTTGTCTTACCACTCTACTAGTCGCAGTAGTCGGATAGGTATTTGAGTATTTTGACGCGGCAGAATGACGCCCGTCTAATTTGGCGTCGTTGTCGGGGAATCATACTCTTTGATTCACTCAGGTGTTGACTAGTGTATGGTCAACACCCCTGCTACTAATCATTTGCTTGTTGAGCTCAATCCAGAAATCGAAAGGACCGTTCGTAGGAATCGCAGAGGAAGAACAGCCGAGATGATGGACGGAGATAAAGTTAGGGAGTAGACCCCCAAACAGATGCTGGAAAACCAACATTTATTGAATTAATTTCTAGAGGCATATGCTCATGCCAATAATGCAGGTAACCTGACACTGCGGGAGCACACTACTCCCAATCTGACGCAATAACCCCAAGAGGTGGTCCTACCACCACATGCCCAATGAGTCACCTTCTAGCTCAATTCTGGGGTAATAAACTTGTTGCCTACTTTCCATGGTCCGTCTAGAGAGTACCCCATTATGCACCTCAACTAGTGTCACAAAATATGCATGACTATGAAGCTAGCCAGTGTGTCAGAAGAACAGATTAATATGAGGGTGTTCGGGTTCATGCTGAAGGAAACTGCCAGAGCTTGGTACTACCACTTTCCCACGGGGTCCATAGATAGTTGGGAGAAGCTGCACATGGAGTTCTTGAGTAGGTACTTCCCTGTGAAGAAGGCAAACGCGCTGAAGAGAGAGATAGCCCAGGTTGAGCAGCGAGACGAGGAGTCATTGTATGATTATTTGGAGAGGTTCAAGGGGGTATGTGCTAGCTGCCCCTTTCATGGTTATGAGCACCAGGATTTGATACTATTTCTCACCCAAGGGTTATTGACTGTTGAGAGGAGGATGATAGATGTTGCTTGGGGAGGAATCATTCTCACCATGACCCTGGAGGATGTCATGGAGAAACTGCAGGGCTGAGAGTACAAGGAGTTTCCGGAGAACTTACACCAAGAGAACGGTGAATGTTGCAAGGAAATGCTCGCAAGCTTACTACCCAAGAGCGGGAAGCAAAAAACCCAAGTTTGTGGGATATGTGCGAGTTCATCCCATCATTTAGATCAGTGTCTCAAGATGCAGGAAGACACATTTGTTGAGGTGAATGCAATAGTTGGATATGGACCCCCTTGTCCTTGGGATAACCAACAACAACAAAATTATCAGCCGAGATATAGAGATCAACCCAAGCAACAAAGAAGGAGACCGTGTGACCCACAACAAACCTCTAGATCCCCTACCTTGGACATGATGAAGGAACTAACTAAGAACCTCACTACCCTCACCACCAATGCCAAGACCACGGATGCAAGACTAAAAAATCTAAAGGTCCAAATGGGTCAAATAGCGCAGACAGTGTCCATGCTGGTTCAAATTCAATCAAATTCACTACCATCTCAAACTGTGGTGAATCCGAGCCAAAAAATAGCGAACCAGAACATGAAGAAAGTCAGCTCGGTGTCATTGAGGAGTGGGTGAAATTCGGAAGACATATCAGGGAAAGGAAAGTTAGAGGTTGAAAACTCGTCAAAGGCGCGACCGCGCTAGGAAACACGCGACAGCGCCATCATCGTTGCAGAGAGGCGCGACCGCACACTAGAGCAGTGCAACCGTGATACGACATCTGAGGAGAGGCGCGACCGTGCCCCACCCTGCACGACCGCGCGTTTACGGTACCTATTTTGGAAACTCTGGCGCGATCGCGTCCGGACCTGTGCGACTGCGCCATCATCTTTGCGGACTGGCGTGACGACACACCCATACCGCGCGACCTACCCAGTCCATCTGCTAAGGGCAAGCCTTGCCCTATGCTGAACGCCGAAGATGCTATTCCGGTTGATGAGGAGGACGAGATAGACGATCCTCGAGGTGATTTTATGCTCAAGAAGGGCAGCTAAGTAAGGCCCAACTTCCCTCCACTTGACTCGCTGAAACCCCCAGCTCCATTCCCAAAGGTGTTGAGAGATACCAGGAGACTGGAGGATGAAAAGGAGTTGTTTATGAATATCCCTCTGCTGAAGCTGATTAAGAGCATGCCGCGGTACGCAAAGTTTTTAAAGGAGTTGTGCACTGTCAAGAGAAAGCAGAAGCTGGAAGGGAACAACATGATCATGGCAGGCGAGAGAGTCTCAGCCCTTTTCCAGAGACGTATGTCCACCAAGTATAGTGACCCAGGTATGGTTGGCATCCCCTGCGTTTCAGCGACTTTACTTTTGGAAGGGATATGTTAGACTTAGGTTCTAATAATAATATTATTTCTTACTCTCTTTTCATGTAATTAGGATTAGGACCCTTGAATGAAACTAATGTATTAATGCAATTGGTTGATGGGTCTCTTATTTGTCCTAAGGGAGTAGTGGAAAATGTGCTAGTTTTGGTTGATAGGTTAGTTTTTCCTACGTTTTTTTATGTACTAGATATGGAGCATGATAGGAATACTACACCTATACTTCTAGGTAGACAATTTATGAGGACCATGATCATTAAGGTAGTTTTCCGTGAACGGGACCTTGTCATTAGATTTGATGAAGTGGTAAGATTTGACATATTTTAGGAGTCTAGTGAGGATTTGGCTAGTATGTTTGCTAATAAGGTGATTGATCCCGCAGGGGATACTGATAGTATTGAGGTGTCTTTTGCCGATGGGCCCCTGATGCCGATTTTAGAGGGAGACAAGCGTCCCCCATCTTCCTCCTTTTTTGCAGGTACCGAGAGTTACGACTGCGTTACCTATAGGGCACTACATTACGAAGAGGAGTTAGTTTGACAAGGGGTTTAGAAAAAGGAAAGGAATTAGGCAGTACCACATTACAAAGGATGATTTGGCCCTTAGGAAGCCTAGTGTGGGGGTGATAGAGAGCAAGAATTTGGTCCTACGACTTTAACCAAAGGCGTTGTCCAGGAGGCAACCCGTCCAAAGAGGTATTTTCTCACTTCCATCTTTATTTTACCTTTGTTCCTCATTTCACAATGAGGACATTGTGTAGTTTAAGTGTGGGGGAGGGGAATTAATTCACCTTCTTTGTATTTTTCAATTATTTTTGAATTTTTAGAGTCGGTATTTATGTCTTTTCCCCTATTTTGATGTTGTGCAAACTTCTATAACGGTGCATGGATTTTGAATCTTATTACTATGTTTTAGATGTTAATATTTAAATTATTTTTGATGAGGATATGATTGATCAAATTGAGGATTTTGACTTGAGCATGTGGATTATGATTAGGATCCATTAGGACCAATACTAAGATTGAAAGTTTACCATCTCATCTCTAGTTTGGTCATTTTGTCATAATATTTTTCTTCCGTCCCTTTTTGCTACAAATAAAATATAAAAATAAAATAAAAGGTAGTGAAATCCTAGTAAAATAAGCCGGAAGAGAACGCGATCCCCGTGGTGTGAAAGATCACCCGAGTTCGATCCTTCACGGCTAAATTAGCAAAGAGTTTCATTAGTCGGCTTGGACCGTAAGACGGACGGGCCAAATACCTAATAAGTGTTAATAAAGTGAAAAATAAGTGAATAGGATGAAAAGGAGAAATAGAAAGTTGCATGTGATATTACTTGAGTTGAGTTGTGGTTTTTTGTTTGATTTCAATGGTATTGGAGCTTGTGCATTATTATCATAGACTATGAAGCCTGTTAGGATAATAATTAGTCATTTATTTTATCTTTCGTTATTCAAATTAATATATTATTTGGATAAAGACATATTTTGCATAGTTTGAAGGTTCAGGTTAATGTACTTGCATAGGACGAACATAGTTCAAATTTGGGGAATAAATGATGTCATTGTTGGGTTAGTTTGTAGTCTTGTTGAGTATTGCATTATTTTGAAAGATTTCAAGTAGAGTCGGAGTCTATGCACATGCCTTGATGATTATGGGTACTTAGAGATAGAGTGTCGATTCGACGACCACTGCTGTCAAGTCTTCCATACTCGCTAAGATCGCCAAGTAGTTAGCAACAACTTACTTGAGGACGAGCAAGGTTCAAGTGTGGGGGTGTTTGATAGGCGACATCTAGTATGGAGCAACAAGTGGTCTTTAGCATCATTTATGGGTGGTTTGGCATGATTATGTGCATATTACCGTGATTAGGACCTCGTGAATAAAAGGCATTGTTCACAAGGATTACGGAATTAGAAGAGAAGATTGTCAAGGGGAAGAAGCAGGAGTCGCGCACACACGGACACAGCTGTGCAGGTCTGTAGAGTTCTTGGCACGACCGTGCACTAGGTGGCATGACCGCATCATTGTTCACAGAGGAACTTGGAGAAATTGGCCCAGGCACGATCGCGCAGACACATGCGCGACCGCGCCCGTGTCGAGCCAAAATTGCTGCGAAACCCCATTTCAACGAGATTGCACTTTCGGCTTTGGACTATTTTTTGATGGAGCTCGGGTTGGGCCTCTTTAGTTTAGTATTCTTATGTTAGGGTTAAAAATAGGGTGAGATGTGCGTCAACCATAATCATATTCATTTTATGTTGTTTTCTAGTTTGACATTTTACTTAGTTACAATGAGCCAGGAGTAGTCCACTTACTTGGTTTGATTGGTGAAAGCCAACCGATGAAGTGATTGGAAGACTTATATCATTGGTTCTTAATTATATCCTAGTTGTTTTATCTCTCTTGTGCTTGTTTTATTGAATTGATTTACGTGTCTGGCCTCATCAACTAGGTAAATTAAGTCTAATTCATATTGCTAGGTCTGACTTGTCCGAGTTAGAGAGTCTTATCATAGGGTAGTGAATCAATACATGACCTAGTTGGGATTGATTGTTTGGAGAAATAATGATGTGTTAAATATTGTCCTTGAGCCAATGATATTGCACGTTTTTAATTATTTCTGAATGCATTGTTGCCTAGATATTAAATCCTCAAAGTTTCATGGTTGTATTTAGGTAAGGGATATTAGGACTAGTTGGACTAATAGCTATATAAGAACAGAGATTAGGACAACTAATTAGGATAGAACCCGAATATAAGAAGTCAATGATCAATCAATTAGTCTGTTAGGTGGATACTAGTTGGGCAAGGTACTTTCCCATAATTGTTTCCAATCAATTATTAGTTAGTTTGTTTCAATAAAATTTCCCCCTGTTGTTACCTTTTGAGTTGATTAAATCTAATATCACAATTGATTCCTGATTCCCATTGGGATCGACCCTGTCTTACCACTCTACTAGTTGGAGTAATCAGATAGGTATTTTAGTATTTTGACGCGGCAGAACGACGCTTGTCAGTGGAGGCAGATGGCTATTGGGGTGTTGATGTTGTGATGGAAGGTTGTAAGTAACTGGCGCAGCCACTAAAGGGAACTTACTAGGAACAGTGGGCGCTGATTGGTGTAGGTGGGCGCCAACGATGGAGTGAAATCTCAACGAACACGAAACCTTTGTCTGGTGGATGATGAAGCTAGTGGGACATGTTTGGGCAGTGGGTTCTGGTAAGAAAATGAGCAATATGTGTTCGCGGCTCCGATCTGCGGGTGTCGATGGAAATAGGTAGGCGTCGATAGCAAATGTGAAGAATCCGGGTTTTTTCTCGTGAATGGGAATGAGATAAGTGTATTTTTTGGCTTTGTGGTTTATTTTGAAAGAGGAAAAGGGGTCTTTATGGTCGTGAATTGGAAGGAAAAGGAAGAAATGGGTTCTAGTGTGGTAAGGGTTTAGGAAAGTTGGTGGGGGAAGGAACAAGCTGAAGAGGGTAGGGGCATTTTGATAAATTTTGTGTCTCAACTTTAATTTCCACGAATCCTCATCAAAAACACATACACTCGTCAACTCTTTCTTTCCACACAACTCTCCCATTTTTTGGTTCGATCTCATCGACCATCTCAAAACTAAGAAAACTTCCTCACTCGCTTTCCTTTCCACGCTCAATGATTTTTCCCTCGTTTCTTACCTTGTTCTCACAATATATATTTTTTTAAAATATTTTTCTTCCGCTCTACTCCTTTGCACTCTATTTTCGATCGCTCATGTATTTTTCAGACTCATTATATTTTCCTCACAAAACCTCGTTGTCACTTGATTTTGAAAAACTTTAGTTCAATATACAAAACAATTTTTATAATATAGCTCAAAAATTTGTTTAGTGGAAAATGACCTAATGACTCGATTTAACCTCCTAATTCAAAATGCAACTTAATTTAAGAGAAAAAGAAAAATACCTCAGCTCGGGTTTCCTCCCGAGAAGCGCCTCGTTTAGAGTCATGGATCGACTCTTATGTATCTCAATTAACGGGAGAGCCAGTTTCTCAGACACCTACTGTTCAGATTCATGCTCATGTTGGTGGAGCAAACCTGCCTCCTCAAGTCGTTGTTGAGGGTCTTGACGATGATGTTGTACAACGGGCTCCGTATGGATTAGTTATGTATGATTTTTTGCGCAACTTCAATACGCACATTGCATATCATATTTGGCATGACTGGCAAGCAATTCCAGTTCCTCGCCTTTTGATTGCGTGTATCATACCGAGACCGATGAGTATTTGTAGAGACCTTATTCCCTTGCAATGGGAAGGTGATTCTTGGTACTCGCTTCTAGTAGGCGAGAGGGTAGAGGCAGTTGTCTTAGAGGTTGAGCAGTTATCCAACATCCACCTTTATCCATACGCGAGGGATAGGTAGTGATTCATCCAGTGAGCGAGTCATCAAAGGAAAAACACAAGGGAAAGATGTTGTTCACTGACGATGATGATGATTCGGAGGACGAAGAAGATAGGCCTTTGTAGATGTTTTTATGTTTGATGGCTACCATGCATTTTGATTTATGACTTCTATGGGTGTATATATCCTTTTTGTAGCTAAATTTCACAAGTGCGACATTGGAAGAAAGTTGCGTAATTTGCATAACACATGTGAAACATTAGGAAAATGGGAAGTTGTGGGTTTTTTTTTTTAATTTTCATAAACCTTGAACACATTAAGGATGTCTTCAAACCCTAGATTTCACAAGTGCAACATCTTAGTTTCGTATGACAATGCAACATATTTGTTTATTTATTTTAATTTTCATAAACCTTGAACACATTCAGGATGTGTTTATTTAGCACTAATGTTGAACACTATTAAAATGTGTTCAAAAGTGTATCCGTTTCTAGTCTTGAATACAACCAAGATGTGTTCAAAAAGATTATACACTTCTTATTCCTCATCTTCAAGTAATGTCCTAAACCACTAAACAATATAAACAATCCATACATCACAACCACCAATTCTAATTCAAAAAATCTACATAGCACAACCACAACAATATGCATCAAACTCCAAGAAATAGAAATCTAATCCTAGGATCTAACACAACCGACAATAAAATGTAGCAAATCTAATGAACTAGTGAGATGGTGAGCATGCAAAGTGTGGGTAACAATAAACTCATAAACAAAGAAATAAAAGGCTAAAACTAACTTCTTATCCCTCCTTGGTGAATCCTAAAATCCGAGACATTCCTTCAACTCCCTTCTTATGTCTCCGACGCCAATAAAAGATGCAATCAATAAAATCAATCACAAAAAAATGTAATCCCGCCGCCCTTTCGGATTTTCACCAAAATTCTAAGTGGTAGAACTATTTTTCTTCTCTTTTCTTTTTATATCACCTTTTCTTTTTTATCCATTTTTACTTGCCTGGTTTTTATTCTTTTTATTTTTATTTTTTTTCTGATTTTTAATTATAATTTTTTTTGGAGCCCCCCTTTTCGATTCATTCACTTTTTACTCTCCTGGGTTTTTCTGATTTTTCTGTAAAGTAAAACGATGCAAGAGTTCAAGAAATATAAATCTGGTACAAACTCGATCGAAAAACAACCAAAACAATTCAGCAAAGACTCTAAAAACATAAAGAAAGTCAGCGGAATAGCAAAAGAAAACCAAAAACATCATCATAGAACTCCTGGATACGTCAACTCTTCTCCCCACACTTGAATAGAGCATTGTCCTCAATGCAGAAAAAGAGGACATCATAAAAAGGGAAGAGGGAGAAGGTACCTCAATCACTCCTCGGCACCATCATCCTCATTGCCGTCATCGTCATCGTCATCGTAGTCGTCGTCGTCATCCTCATCATCAGCAGGCGCGGGATCTGGGTAGTCGGATCTGACCTGCTGCCACCGCTAGTCCTGTAATATCCACTGCTGACGTTGGTACTCTTGGTCGCGCCTCATCTCCTCCCGCGAACTCGTCATGTCATCCTGGAACGCCTCCTAGTTCCGAAAGATCGCCTTCGTCGTCGTCCTCATCTCCCCCATCGCCTCTGTCAGTTGGCCCATCGGGTGAGCCATATGCGTCTGCCAGTACAACTCATCGGAGTAGCTTTGGGAATAAGAGCCACTTGCATCGGCGTCAGAGTAAAAGTGAGGCTGCTCAGGTGCAGGGATGAATGGCGGGGTAGGTGCACGTGTAGGAGCTGGAGAAGGGATGGGAAAATGCTGACCTGATGGGACGGCGTCGGGCTGGATGTACATGTCAGACCATGTGTCGAATGCAACGGGCTCTTCTCGCGGGAATCTGATCTGGAAGCCGCGCACAAACTGGTACACGAGTCCCTCGTCTTTCCACTTCAACCATAAGTTCCGCAGGCACCACTGCTCGTCATACAGACAAATCCCCAGGATGGGCTGATCGCGCGGGGGACAACCAGCTTCAATGGAAAGGAGGATGATCATCCCTCCTACAGCGATGTCGCCGTAGTGCGGCTTCCATGACTCTTGACACGATAACACAAACTGACTCGGCCAATCAGGAACATAGAACTCGCATTCATACGAGAACGCATACATCAGAAACAGCTGGTGCCCCGAGATCTTATGTTCTCGGCCTTGTTCCCAAAACACATCGCCACCACCTTGTGGATGATGCACCAAGACGGGATGGCAATCGAAGTATCGGTGGTGCGCTTGGCGCCGTAAGCCTCTCCTGAACCCCTCGTCCACCACTCTGTCATTGTATCATGATCCACGTCCTTATCCCATTTCGGCCTTTTGCTCACTCCCAGCGCGTGGGCTATCTGATGGCAAATCCATTTTTGGATCGT
>NW_027368482.1:0-49524 GCF_046119375.1 Phyllobates terribilis | reverse complement strand
ATATGTGTTTCTTGTGACGTGAAGTTATAAGGTGATGTTTACCTTATAGGCGTTTTAAGGCTAGCGGTTTAACGACGTGCCTTATGTTCAATCCCTTGTGTCCGATCGATCGTGTATGTTTGTCGTGGAACTCCATAATGACTCGACCTGGAGTCGAGGGCGTTTATCTACACACAAGTGCAAGAAAATGGGCCGATCTAAGGACTGACTATTGGGTATGAGCCCAATGGCCCTCCAACGCTCAAGTCAGTGTAAAGTTTCTTATGCAAAGTTTAAGTGACGCATTTGTAAAAAGAATAAATAAGAGAGGGTTTCAGAAATGATACTTTCTTATATGCATGGCGTTCCAATTACGGGAACGTCCCTGTCATCGGAGTCAATGAGTCGGTATGCGCTTTGTCCTACGACTTCCACGTGGTACAATTCTTGCCACTGTGGAGACAACTTACCGTCTTTGGAATTTTTAGTGTTCTGGAAAGTTTTCCTAAGGACCCAGTCGTCTAATGCAAATGCTTTGATGCGGACATTCCATTTATAACTACATGCAACCTATTGTTGGTATTACACCATGCTTACCCTTGCTTTCTCTCTGACTTCGTCCACCGAATCCAACGTGTGTCCTAAATTGACGTCGTTCTGATCAGGAGTTTGCAACCTATATCTAGCAGTGGGGATAAGGATTTCAGCAAAACATCCTCTTCACACCCATAGACCAGCGCAAAGGGTGATTGTCTGGTGGCATTTTTAGGGATAGTCATGTCAGACCATAGGACATAGGGAAGCTCGTCCGTCCATTTACCTTTAGCTTCTCTGAGTCGCTTCTTGAGGTTATTGATGATGATATTGTTGCTATATTCTTCTTGTACATTTTCCCGAGGATACCTGGGAGTCGATGTGACCAAGTTGATGTTCCATTGATCGCAGAGTGCACGTGTTTTCTTCCCAATAAATTAAGATCATCGCATATAATCTCGGAGGGGATTCCAAATCTGCAAATGATGTTTCTTTTGATAAATGATATGGCGTCTTTCTCTTTCACTTCCATGTAAGCCTCCACTTCAATCCATTTGGAGAAATAATCGGTCACGGAGAGGAAGAATACGCGTTTCCCCGTTGCGGGTGGCAGCTTTCTTACGATGTCCATTCCCCATCTCATGAAAGGACATGGAGGGAATGTAGGGTGTAAAAATTTGGTTGGATGATGAGGAACGAAGGTGTGCCTTTGGCAGGAATCGCATCATTTGGCAAACTCTATTGCACCGACATTCATGGTTGGCCAATAGTATCCTAGACAATGGGATTTGTAAGCTAGACTTCATCCGTCTATGTGATTACCACATTCTTCACCGTGTAGGGATGATAGTAGGGCTTGATTTTCGGACGTCTTGAGATATTTTAGGAGTATGCATGTCGCAGACTTTCTGAACAATGAAGAGTCGACGATGGAGTATCACAAGGACTGTGCTTTGAGGCGTCTGGCTTATAATTTGTCTGAGTAAAGTGTTTGGTGGACTAACCAGACAATGATTGATTATCTCCAATCCTTAGACAAATCGTTTGTCGCAATGGTATTGATGGGATGCTTGGAGATTTTGGAGGTTGTGAGGACTAGGATGTGAACTAGAGATATGGTTGGGAAGTCATCTGGGTGTAGAGCAGATCCAATGTTTGCTAAGACATCTTCTTGGAAATTTTGGTCTCTTGGGACTTGAACTATGGAAATTTTTTGAAATAGGGGGATCATGTTTTGGACAATGGTTAAGTACTCTGCTATTCTTTCTTCCTTGGTTGTATATTCTCCCTGCACTTGATTGAAAATGATTAGGGAGTCGTAGGTTACCAGTAGATTAATGACTAAGAGGTCTCGAGACAACTTTAAGTCAAAGGTCAAGGCTCTGTATTCTGCTTTGTTATTCATCTCCTCCCATTCTCATCTCACAACATGGGCATCTTGTCCCCTTGTGGTGATTTAGTACGGCGCCTAAGCCAGTTCCACTAGAGTTGAACGTGCCATCGGTATGGCTACCAACTCTTTTGACGCTTTTGTTTCTAGTTTGGGGCTATAGTCGACCACAAAGTCTGCTATAACTTGGGACTTGATTGTCATTCTTAGCTCGAATTCTATGTCATATCCGCTAAGCTGGATCGCCCATTTGGTCAACGTCATGTCAAATTAGTTTTCCTCATATTTTCTTTCATGGAGTAGTTAGTTCTGACTATGATCGTATGTGTCTCGAAATAGGGTTTCAACTTGACAAAAGCCATCACAAGAGCTAACACTAGCTTTTCCAATGCAGAGTATCTGGTCTCGACCGAGAGTAAGGATCGACATACATAGTTGACTGGTGACTGCTTACCGTCTTCTTCTCGGACGAGGATGACGCTTACTGATGCGTGGGACACTGCAAGGTAGACGATAAGCAGCTCCCCAACACGTGGTTTTGCGAGAAGCAAAGGATTAGCTAGATAGGTTTTGAGGCCCTGGAAGGCTATCTCGTGGTCTAGTCCCCAGCTAAAAGATTTATTTTTCTTGAGGATGTCAGCTTGCACCTGTCCGATGACTTGGAGATGAACCGGTTCAGGGCAGCGACATGGCCTGTCAGCTTCTGGAAGTCTTTCACACATCTAGGTGCTCTAAGCTCGAGGATGGCCTTGATTTGCTCTGGGTTTTCTTTGATTCGTTGTTGGGTAACTATATAGCCCAAAAGCTTTTTTATAAAGAGACACCAAATGTACACTTGGTCGGATTAAGTTTCATATTATACTCATCTAGGATGTCGAACGCATCCTTTAAGTGGTTGATATGGCCTTGTCTCTCCATTGATTTTACTAACATATCGTCCATGTAGACTTCTATGGTGTCCCCAATCTGGTCTCAGAACATCTTTTCTAATAGCCTTTGATATGTTGCCCCTATATTTTTTAGACCTAAAGACATGACTTTATAGCAGTACTTACCTTTATTGGTCACGAAGGACATCTTTTCATGGTCATCTGGATCCATCTGGATCTAGTGATACCTACTGAAGGCATCCATAAATGAAAGCATCTGGTGTCTTGCTATTGTGTCGATCATGGCGTCAATATGAGGCAGGGGAAATGAATCTCTTGGACATGCCTTGATCAAGTCTTTGAAATCGACACAAATGTGCCACTTACCATTCTTCTTTTCTACGACAACCACGTTTTTCAAACATTTTGGTACTTTACTTCCCTGATTTTTCTTGTCTCGAGCAGCTTTGCCACCTTGTCGTTGACGACTTTGTTGCATTCGCTGTGAATTTTTTGCGTTTTTTCTTAACTGGAGGAAAACTTCTATCTACATTTAGTTTATGCGTGATAACATTCGGGAAGATACCTACCATATCCTCATGTGTCTATGCAAAACTGTTAGATCATTCTCTTAAGAAAGAGAGGAGTCGCGTTCGTGACTCGCTATAGAGATCTGACCTGATCTTCACGATGCGGGTTGGCGAAGACGGGTCAAGTGGTACCTCGTCAAGTTATTCCATTTCTGGCTCACGGTATACCCTCAACCGCTCTCCGTCCATTGATTGATATGCGTCCTTGTCTTCGAATGCATTTTTCATTGACATTGCATAACACTCCCGAGCTAGTTGTTGTTCACCTTTCACCTCCGAACTCCCTATTTGGTAGGGAATTTAATCGTTTCATGGTAGTGGATGACACTGCCTTCATCGCGTGAATCCAGGATCTACTCAGAATATAATTGTAGGGCGATAAACAATCTATGACGTCAAATTTTACTTGTAAATTAATCCCCCCCAGCGAAGATGGGAAGGATAATGTTCTCAAGCGTATACTTCACCTCTCCGCTAAACCTAACAAGGGGTATGCGTCAGGGTCAATATCCTCTTAGGACAACCCTATCTCTTTTAAAGAAGAGCGGGTAATGGTGTCCGACAAACTGTCGTTATCTATCAGGATCCAGCAGATTAGGCAGTTCCTAATTGAAAACGAAATAACTAACCGTCATGATGCTCCTAATCTCCGTTGGCATCCTCGTCGTTAAATTTGACCGGAGGGAGATTGCTTGTCTTTTTAGGCACCACGTTTGATGGCAGGGGCACGTCGCATAGGTCCTATTTGGCTCGTTGCTTGTCGACGGGATATAGAACTCTACAAACCTCTGATCCACCTGAAATGCAATTTACAATTCTGGTAAGTAAGGTAGAAGAGGGGTGACCCTTGGCTACCTTATTGCAGCGGTCCGGAGTGGATTGCATGATCAGAAATGATTCCCTGAGCAGTCCCTTCTTGAGGAGTCGGGCTACTACACGTCTTAGGGCGACACACTCATCCGTAGAATGACCATGATCCACATGGAAATCACACCACCTTGATATGTCATGACGTGCTTCAGGCTTGTCCGCTTTGCGGGGCCATCTTACGTCCTTCCCCATTTTCTCAAATGTTTGCACAAGTTTAGCGGTGATAATACTGAAATTGTATCATTGTACCTTGGGGGAGTTCGGGATCGTCTTTCCATGACTGTCCCCTATCACGACTACTTCCAGGCCTAGCTTGGTAAGGTTGATTTTTTATATATCTCATGATGTCGTGATGGGGCCGTCTGTCTACGCAATCGGGGTTTTGGTCCACCTTTGCTGGAACGTCCTCCTCCTCTAAACAAATATGAGCCAATGCTTTTTCTTGCGCATCCTCGAAGTTATGACATGGATACTTGGTAAGTTCACGATGTAACTCGCTCCCCTTGACCAGACCCCATCGGAATGCTTCTACCGACGTGACAACATCGTAAAAGGGGATATTGATAATCTCTTTAGTGTACCTTCTAACATAAGCTTGTAAAGGTTTGTTAGCGCTTTGTATTATACAGTACAAATCACTAAATTGTTTCTCTAGTTTTTGATTGCTAGAAAATTGTGCTTTGAATGCATTAATGATTTTAGAGAAAGACGCGATCGACCCTTGGGGCAGACACATGTACCATATTAAGGTTGGTCTAACGAGGGACATGCCGAAACTTTGGCACATGAGTGCCTCATTGGTATCTCTCTGTACTGTTATCGTCTTCACGTATGTTTATAGATGTCAACGTGGTTGGACGGATCGGTCGTTCCGTTATACTTTTCCATCGGTGACAGATGAACTTTCTTGAGGATCTCCACACGAGAAATTTCTTTGACAAAAGGCGACTCTTCAAATCTGTCGACCACCTCTCTCTCGATTAGTGGTGGGACCCTCAGGATTCGAGAAAACCTTTCATCGAGAGTTCTCATGTTGACGTCGATAGCTTTGGATGAGGGTGTGGACGTCTAGTCCCCTGGTACCCTGTTCAATGTCGACTCGGTGTCTACTGACCCCGATTAATACTTCAAATGACACACGGTTAGGAGTAGAAGCAGGGTTTAGGTGGATGTTACCAGGATTCTGGGAGAAGATAGGTGCGTGACCCGATGTTCCACCATCGTCGTCCATGTTGAGGCGAGTCTGAATGCCGTCAAGGTTGGCTGGTCTGTGACTTCCGGAAGCGGCTGTCCCACTCGAATGAACATGCGATTTTAAAAAAAGAGTTTTCAATTGACAATCGAGAGTTTTCCGTGCCTAGAAATTTGCGGAGCGAATCATAGTCGTGGCGTTGGTCGGCTAAGGTTTGTTGAATTGATTGCATGTTCTGAGCCATTTCTTGAATCTGGCTTTTGGTGGACGCCTCAGTGTCCTTTGCAACTTGGTTTCCCTTGTCCTGCTAGGACATAGTTTCCTCGTTGGTGACAACGATGTTACCGTCGTCAAGGATGGAGGGATTAAGGCTAGAATTATTCATGAAGGACGAACAAGAAAAGTTTTGGTTTTAGTGAGGAAGATCTGCTAATTGTCTCACGATGGGCGCCAAATTGTTCTGGGAAAAAATACATACTTGTCTAAATTGCCTTGGTGGGAGGTAATTAGTCGATCAAAATAAAGAATCAAAGTGATAAAGAATGCAAAAGAGATGATTGATTGTATTATCGAGGGTTTAGTGAATGAGTACAACAATTGAATTAGTTTTTTTTGCATCTGCCTCTAACGCTATCCTAAAGACTTTATTTATACCAAAAATGAGGACGTAACGTCCTCCTAAAATGTCGCGGTCCACGTCGTCTAATAGCAAAACCGCCAGATATGACCGTTTGGACCGTAACGTTCGTCTAGTCAATTAAGATTCCCTTCGATTTGTGCGTCCCAATCCACCTCCATCATATTCCGGTCCGCTTTCCTATCTTGGGCCTTTGACATAACTAGGCCGATCAAGAACGGGCCCAACATATAATTTGTAGATCGACATAGATTGAAAGCTGGTTTAGTAGAAACTATACTAGAAACATTATGATCTCATATCATTTTATCCTCTAGGTCAAAGAATTATGGAATTCTTATACCTATAATCTTATTAGTTATATTAATAGTCAATACAGACTATAGTTTGCTTAGGTTCCAAGATTTGTCTGGATTAATGAAATTACTGACTTATTTCGAGAGATCTATATTATTAATGAAGCCCTTAAGGGAGGTTTGAGGTATCCAATTATCTGTTTAGAAGTTGATACTTTGTCCATTGCCAACATTACATCTAATTTCATTTTTAGATTCATGGGTTAATGAAACAAGCCTATTGAATTTCCATGAAAATTTTGTCAATTTTTAACAGTCTAAGATGCTTGGTTTGTGAGATATTTCTTGGCTATAATTTTAGCCCATATATTATCAAGATTAGTAAGTATTATCCATATTAATTTCAGTTGAAAGGCTTTATTATTCTCATGAGCCAATCTTATTCCCGAACCACCTTCCTCATTTGGTTTACAAATATTTTCCCAACTGGTAATTTGGTGAAAGTTATCAGGAATTGCTCTTGAAGAATCTTTTATTAATTTCAAACTCCAATTAGGAGAAGAAACACTGCATAAGATAGTTTACTTTGGAGCTCAGGTTAGATTTGATAAGTAGAGCTCTCCCTGTTTGCGAAATGGTCGAAGCTTTTCATTTAGATAGTTGCTTCCTTCATGGATAAAATAAATCATCAAAGAGCTTGTTGTAGATACATCACTTAACTAGAGGAATACCTAGATATAATCAAGCTTACTTGTGAATTTAACTTGGAGAATATTTGCAAGAGTATGTTCCATATGAACTGACACTGATATGAGGATCGGCGTTAAGAGCTTGATCTAGACACCTATTGCTACCAAAAACACAAACAAAAGGGAGATCAAAGTGATCTACCGAAAATGAACACAAAGTGGATAGATTTAGGGCTTTTAGACCCAAATGAAAGAGAAGAGATAAGGAGAATGGAAAACCAAAACTAACAAGTAAGAAACCCTTGAACTAGATGCACAAGAACCTCATACAATGAAGCAACGACCCTAACATGTTGGATTAATGAAGGTTGCAGAATACCTACACCAAAACGATGAGCAACCAATTTGATACGAGGATCGCCGTTAAGAGCTCGATCTAGACACCTATTACTACCAAAAACACAAACAAAAGGGAGATCTAAGTGATCAACCGAGAATGAACACAAAGTGGATATATTTAGGGCTTTTAGACCCAAATGAAAGAGAAGAGATAAGGAGAATGGAAAATCGAAACTAACAAGTAAGAGACCCTTGAACTAGATGCACAAGAACCTCATACAATGAAGAAACGACCCTACCATGTTGGCTTGATGAAGGATGCGGAATACCTACACCAAAACGATGAACAACGGCTGGGAGAAGCACCAAATCTAGGTAGAATTAGCACACTCAACCATAACTGAGCAAGCACACACCAATACGCTCATTCACTCTCAAACAAACGTCAATTGGAGGAGAAAGGGGTGAGACCTGTTTTGGGGAGAAACCTCTTTCTTTCATTTAAACAAATATGCCAAAATACAAGCAAGGGAGAGCCTTAAATACTCCCTAAAGGGCCAGCCCATCCATGTCCTCCAAATGCAAATACTAAGGTCCTAAAACACACTTAACAACATAAAACATGTCTAAAATCAGCATAAAAACATGGTTGATTTTCAAACAACTAAGTCTTAGAAAACACACTTAAGCAATGCTAAAAGTTCATGAAAACTCCAAATACAACTCCAAAGCAACCTCTACAAGTTGAGGCCTTCATTGATCTTGATGTTGTCTTGGTGGATGAGTAGGATGATGAAGTCGAAGTATAGATTCTCCCGCATCAGACACATTTGTGGATACCCGAGGAAAACTTTTGTCATAGTTAATAGACCACTTTGAGCGGAAACTTGTTTGGGAAAATTTTCAAGAATTCAACATTTTGAATAGACTTATTTGAGAAGATAATTGCGCCATCTGCAAAGCTTAAAAGCTTAACTGCAGTTTTATTTGTTCTGACTTTAATACCCACCAAGGATCAAGAGTAATGTAAATTATTATAATATCCGAGACAAAAAATTCCATTCCTATAATGAAAAGATAAGGATCAATGGGTTCACCTTGTCTTATTCCACAAGCTGGTTTAAATTCACGTCATGGTTGGTTTATATTCACGTCATGGCTGGCTGGTTGTTGAGAAGACAAAAGTTTCATTGAAATATAATTTCTCTTTAAGGATATCAATTTATCAGAAAATCTGAATTTAATAAACACTTTATATATAAAATACCAGTCTATTTTTCCATAATTCTTCTCCATATCAATCTTTAGCGCCATTCATTTAGACAATTGTTTTTGTCTTTTACGTGGAAAGAATGAAAGATTTCGTGTGCTGCAAGGATATTATCTTAGATAATATGCCAAAAGGCTTTAGATAATTCTCTCTAAGGCTTTAGATAATTCGTGCCTGGTAAATCTCTCCTAGTTCTTTGTTTCTTTTGTTATACTATATTGAGTGTAGACAAAAATACCTTATTTGTTATAGAAAGAAAGGTTGGCTTGTTTATAGGCCCTAATTTTTACCGCTGGTGTTTTGCAATACTAACAAAGAAAGCATGATTGATTTGGATTATGATTGTAAGAAAGTTCCACCTAACAGGTATACATTTACAGTGTTTGGTCGATCCTCATATATCTTATCCCTATGATCTTGGTTGTAATCATTTATCCTTATCTGGATCTTGTGTAGTTACGTAATCTACCAATATTGGTAATACTTATTAACTATATCTTTCTACAACCCACAAGATAGAATAGATAATAGCAATGTAAACAACAACCGAACAAGAAACATACATTTTGATCTACCACTGTAATTAGCATATGAATGATTCTTCCTCACAAAAGACACTCGCAACCAGTCTGTATCAATTATATCATGCTACTAGGTAAACCTTCACATCTGGTTGATAAAGCATAGCGATATAAATTGTATTAACTAAACTAGATGATCAAATTAGAGAAGTAATATAAAGCAATAACAATTCATTCAAGATAAACACAATACCATATATAAGGAATCACAAATAATAGAAAAATACTCACAAACCGAAACAGTTATACATTTCAATCATCGGGAAGAACAATGAAGAATTAGTTCCTCATATCCATGGAAAATAGCTAAAGCTCTTGGGTTTCATCCCGACCAACGTTCTACTTATCGTTGTTGGCTTGACATAAGGTACTTGGCCTTTTATCCATATGCATCAGGACCGTGCAAGACTACGCTCTCCAAAATCTCATGTATAAACTAGGAAGTATAAACTAGGAACGGAAAGATTTGAACCTTATACCATCATGGACCATCACTGTTGGCCTCTAAAATGACTCGTTTATTCTCATGTACTTAGTAAAGTATGGGGGATTCTTCCCTTTAATACATGTCACTTGCACACAAGACTTAAAAAAATTCTAGGCAGGTGCTAGGCGGCGAGGGAGCTGCTAGCACCTTGGCAGGACCTAGGCGGATGAGTATTATAACACTTATTTTTGTATTTTAACACCACTTCTTTGTATAAAAACTAAATAGGTATATATTAATTCATAATTTTCATAGTAATTCATAATTTGACTGGGGTCAAAAATTTGGGAGGTCATTGAAGGTTGATAAAGTTACAATTTGATCACTAATGATCAAGTTGTTAAATAATGGTCACAAATCTCTACATAGTATGACTTCCGATGGTGTTTTAATGAATTCCGACCAATTTTTGCACACGTGGCTAACAGAAGCTTACTCACCCCTCTCTTTAATTGACATGTCATTATTTTTTTATTTTATTTGTACATCTCGCACCCTCTTATTATCCTCTTTCCCCAAATTGAATCGCCAATTCGTTGTTGAACCTTAAACCCCCATTTTGTTGTTGAACCAGAAAAAACAAAAACAAATTGCCTACCTCACTTCCAACCTCCAACCTTCTTTCTTCCAATATTTGATTCTTTGTTGATGTCGATGGCTGAAGGATTCTATCTTCCCCATTGTATGTGTTGCCAGGTTGCAATTTTGCGAACGTCTTGGACCCAAGCCAATCCAGGTAGACGTTTTTTGGGCTGCAATAGATACGAGGTAAGATAATCGAGGTTAAATCTTGTTTGAATTGCGTCAATTCTAAAAAGTTGTGTTCCCTGTATAGAATTGGGGTGTGCAATTTGGTGCTCGTAAGGGAAGGGGAAGACTAGACCCGGCAAAACTAGTCCGAATCCGAAATCCGATCCGACGTAGTCCGATCCGAATCCGAAATTTGATCCGGAAAATTGCGGTTGAACAATCCGAACACAATCCGAAATCCGATCCGAAACGAATCCGGTCCGAAGTATGTACAATCCAAAAAAAACCCGAATCCGAACTAATCCGGACAAATCCGATCCGAACATAATCCGAAATGCATGCTGATCCGAACTAATCTGATCCGAACTAATCCGATCCGAACTAATCCGATCCGAACTTATCCGATCCGAACTAATCCGATCCGAACATAACCCGAAATGCATTTTGACCCGATTAAATCCGATCCGAAATAAATTTGATCCGGAAATCATCTGATCCAAAGTAATTCGAAGTAAAGTTTATCCAAAATTAATTTGAATAAAATGATGAAATTATCATGAGCATTTGTTCAAAACAATACTAAAATAGATAAATGAGTAGTATTGCACATACTCTTCGTTCTGATGTCGTAATAAAATAGAGAAAAAACATTGATCTAAATTAGTTCATTCCAAGCATCGCCACATAGACGCTTCGTCGCTCCCCTCCACTGAAAAAGGCAAAACAATAAAAGCTAAGATGATTAGCAAATCCGACAGCTATCCAAGAAGATCTGTAGAAAGCGTTAATTGTAATTAGTACATGTATACATTATGATGACTAGAAAAAAGAAAGCTAATACTATAAGCACATGAGTACATGACCAATCGAATTGCATAAACAAGGTAGATAGCAAAACCACATTACAAAAATCAACACAAAATCTCAAGTGCATGGAGCTTTATTTAAATAATGCCAAGTTAAAAGTTTTTAATATAATTGCTTGTCACTTGTGACATAATATCAGTGAATCGGCGGTTAACAGCCGCCCGCCGGGCCGGTTCTGATTCGGAACCGGCGGGTTAAGTGGTTAACCGTCTGTTAGCCGGTTAATATCCAGTCATTTTTTTTTTAAAAATGCGTAAAATCCAAAAAACTAAGTAATTTTTTTATGTGTAAGTATACAATTCTATCAAACTATGCAATAAAACTAGGGAACGGCTGAATGTACTCTTTTTTTTTGTCTATATGCACTCTAAAAGTGCACGCCCAAGTTAGGAGTGCAAGTTTAGCACGCCCAACTTGGGCGTGCCAAATTTCCCGGAAAAAAAATTAAAAATTAAAAAAGTAGCACGCCTAGGTTAGGCGTGCTACTGTTCACAGTGCAAAAAAAAACTTTTTTCAAAATTTTTTCATATACATCAATATTAATGGTTTATAGGTTATTTGTGTCAGTTTCAATGTTTTATAACAAACCGATCTCCATTTGGCCCAATTTCATCATTTTTATCCGATTTGGCTCAATTCACTTGATTTAGCCGAAATCGGGGCAATCGGACCCCGATTGAATCAAATGATCGTAATTTCACTCAATATCAACCCAATTCATACTTGATATTCCACTATATCGAGGATCGATTGAATCAATTTGGTCAATTTCATCCTTTTATCCAACCGAACCCGATTTGACCCAATTCACTCGATTAGGCTCAAATCGGGCATTGAACCCCGATTGAATCAATTGATCATATTTTCATCCAATATCGACCCAATTCATACCTGATATTCCACTATATCGAGGACTAATTGAATCAATTTGGCCAATTTCATCCGTTTTATCCAACCGAACCCGATTTAGCCCAATTCACTTGATTTAGCCGAAATCGGGGCAATCGGACCCCGATTGAATCAATTGATCGTAATTTCACTCAATATAAACCCAATTCATACTTGATATTTCACTCTATTGAGGATCGATTGAATGAATTTGGCCAATTTCATCCTTTTTATCCAACCAAACCCGATTTGGCCCAATTCACTCGATTAGGCCCAAATCGGGGCATTCGAACCCCGATTAAAGCAATTGATCGTAATTTCACCCAAGCTTGACCCAATTCATACTTGATATTTCACTATATCGAGTATCGATTGAATCAATTTAGCCAATTTCATCCGTTTTATCCAACCGAACCCGATTTGGCCCAATTCACTTGATTTAGCCGAAATCGGGGCAATCGGACCCCGATTGAATCAATTGATCGTAATTTCACTCAATATCAACGCAATTCATACCTGATATTCCGCTATATCGAGGATCGATTGAATCAATTTGGTCAATTTCATCCTTTTTATCCAACCGAACCCGATTTGGCACAATTCGCTTGATTTAGCCGAAATCGGGGCAATCGGACCCCGATTGAATCAATTGATAGTAATTTCCCTCAATATCAACGCAATTCATACCTGATATTCTTCTATATCGAGGATCGATTGAATCAATTTGGTCAATTTCATCATTTTATCCAACCGAACCCGATTTGGCCCAATTTGCTTGATTTAGCCAAAATCGGGGCAATCGGACCCCGATTGAATCAATTGATAGTAATTTCCCTCAATATCTACCCAATTCATACCTGATATTTTACTCTATCAAGGACCAATTGAATCAATTTGGCCAATTTCATCATTTTTATCCAACCGAACCCGATTTGGTCCAATTCACTCGATTAGGCCCAAATCGGGGCAATAGAACCTTGATTGAATCGATTGATCATATTTTCATCCAATATATACCCAATTCATACTAGATATTCCACTATATCTAGGATCGATTGAATCAATTTGGTCAATTTCATCCTTTTTTCCAACCGAACCCGATTTGACCCAATTCACTCGATTAGGCCCAAATCGGGGCAATTGAACCTTGATTGAATCGATTGATCATACTTTCATCCAATATCGCCCAATTCATACTTGACATTCCACTATATCGAGGACCGATTGGATCAATTTGGCCAATTTCATCCGTTTTATCCAACCGAACCCGATTTAGCCCAATTCACTTGATTTAGCCAAAATCGGGGCAATCGGACCCCGATTGAATTAATTGATCGTAATTTCACTCAATTTCAACCCAATTCATACTTGATATTTCACTCTATTGAGGATCGATTGAATAAATTTGGCTAATTTCATCTTTTTTATCCAACCAAATGGGGGTCCGATTGCCCCGATTTCGGCTAAATCAAGTATGAATTGGGTTGATATTGAGTGAAATTATGATCAATTGATTCAATCGGGTCCGATTGCCCCGATTTCCGCTAAATCAAGTGAATTGGGTCAAATCGGATAAAAATGATGAAATTGGGCCAAATGGAGATCGGTTTGATATAAAACATTGAAATTGACACAAATAACGTATAAATCATTAATATTGATGTATATGAAAAATTCTTGAAAAAAGTTTTTTTTTTCCAGTGTGAACAGTAGCACGCCTAACCTAGGCGTCCTACTATTCATATTTTTTAATTTTTATTTTATTTTTCCGGGAAATTTGGCACTCCAGGTTTGGGCGTGCCAAGCGTTTGCACGCCCAATTTGGGCGTGCTGACGTCTTCCGAGGACTGTAAACTTGTTTTCTTCTCGTCTTACCCTGCACACCCAAGTTGGGCGTGCTAAACTTGCACTCCTAACTTGGGCGTGCACTTTTAGAGTGCATATAGACAAAAAAAAGAGTACGTTTAGACGTTCCCTAAAACTATGAATTTATTATAAAAATTATGATTTAGCATTTATATAGTTAGCAAAAATGTTGATTTGTAAAGAATAATCATTAAAAAAAGTTCCGATTAATCCCCCGTCTAGCGCCTAGGCGCTGCCGCGCTAGGCGGCTAGGCCCTTACCTCCCGCCTAGATTCCGCATTTCCGCCTACCGTTTTTTAGAACACTATAAACTCCCTTGTCATCAGAAATGTCTCGATCCGAATTGATGCGAACTACTTTTTCTAGAACCGAACCGAATCAGAAATGTCTCGATCCGAATCTGAATTAATCCGAACTACTTTTATCCGAACCGAATCAGAAATGTCTCGATCCGAATCCGAATTGACCCGAACTACTTTTATCCAAACCGAACCGAATTCGAATCTGAAACGACTCAATCCGAATGGTCTTTGTCCGAACCGAATCCGAATCCGAACTAGACAAACCCGAACTACATCCGGTCCGATCCGATCCGGTCCGATCCGACAACAATCCGAATTGAAAAATGATCCGAATGATCCGATCCGAATCCGATCCGAATGATCCGATTGCCAGGTCTAGGGAAGACAACAATTGGGCAACTTTTTGCGTTTTTTATGCTTTTTAATGTTGTGCTGATTTCAATTTCCATGTAGAATGGAGATGGTTGTGATTTCTTTCAGTGGTTTGATCGCCCAATGCCTTATAGAATTGTGGGATTGTTGCACAAAGACAAAGATGGTTTTGAGCAGAAGAACAATGAACAGAAGACTAAGAAGTTGTCTTGGATTCACTTGCTGTTTGTGCTGGTAATTGGTATTGTTGTTAAGAGACTAAGTGTATCTGGTTGTAATGGAAAGTGACGATAAGGCTCCTCTTATGCAAAAAAATCCTCCTCCTCTTATGTAATGTAATCATTATTGTAATTCCATGTTTGGTAGATGATTACCTCATTCTCAATGTAATGACACTTCTTATCATGGAAATATTTAGCTTTGCTATTGTATATGTCTTCACTTCAAGTCAAATTGAAATATAATAATACGTTCAACAATGTTGTGGTTTACAAAATATTTTCTCCACTTGCAAAGTAAAAGGTAGCCCTACATTTACCCATATTTCAAGTCAAGATAGAAGCAAAAACAACAAATAACACAACACAAGGCTGGCAATGCAGTCAAGAGGGTCCTCAACATAAATGAGTGGTATCTACCACCTTATCCTCGATTAAATGGAAAACAAAATGAAGATAAAGCAGCTGGTGTCTTCACATCTTCCTTCTCTTACTCTCTCTTTTCTTGGCTGGTGTTGTTGCTTTCTTCCTCTTCTCTAGCTTCTCCTTAGAACATGAAGCTTGTGTCTTCACATTCCCTGAAGTTGGTGTCTTCACATTCCTGAAGTTGGTGTCATTGATCTAGAAGCTCGTGTCCTCACATTCCCTAAAGTTGGTGTCTTTGATACAGAAAGTTGGTGTCTTTCCCTTCCCTGGCTTTTCCTTTCATCCAGAAGTTGCCTTCTTCCCTTCACTCCCCTTGTTGGTCTATGTGTTGTAGTTGGCTGAAGATTTTCAATTTGAGACAAGGGATCCTCTTCAGGTGTTAAAAAATACATATAGGAAAAAAATTATTTACCTGAGGGGCAGAAGTTGCTTGTAGCTGAATTGGTCTCTTTGGTCTTCTAGGAGATAACATTCTAGTGCTTGTTCTTAGATCAAGCATTGCAGCTGGCCTCTTCTTTCCTCTAAAACTTCTCATGTTATGGCCTTTGCCTCCACATGTAATACATCTCATTTTCCCACCTTTTCTTGAAACTCTTACAAGTTCTAGTGTTGCTCCTTCTCGGACCCCTCCTTCTCCCCTTGGACCTTGTCTTCCACGTTGTATTTCATCATCTTCTCTTCTTTTCATCAATGTATTTCTTCCCCTTTTTAGATTAACAACTTCAGGGGGTAAAATTGGAGGCATATCGCTCTTAGGCCACAACTGCTCCATTTGTAGGGTTAAGAAAGTGACTGTAAATCTTCAAGTAGGTTGACACCTTGTAGCAGTTGTGCAAGTACATTTCTGGATTCTCTTTGTTGACATTCATTGCAGAAATGGCATGGTGGTAAGGTATACCAGTGAGTTGCCACATTCAACAGGTACATGAATGATCTTTCTTATCTACCACAAACTGCCCATCAGCCCTTGACACTTGATATTTGTCCCCACCAGACCAATCTTCCTTATAGTACCAACTAATTTGCTTAGCCTTCTCCATTTTTTTTTTCTAATTTTAGGACAGAATTCCTCCCCTGATTTCAACATCACACTCCTTTTCCTGTGGATCATGTTCATTAATAATGTCCTGATCATTTCATTCATAGTGATTAACTCTTTATTCCTAGCATCTAAAATGAAACTATTGAAACACTCACATAGATTATTTAACAACATATCACATTTGAATTTTTCATCAAAATGTGACCTAGTTCAGTGTGTTGGATTGATATCAAAGAGCACATGTTGACATGTTTGATAACACTTGCATCTCCCCACTGAACTTAACCCCATAGCTAGATCTAGCACATCTCCACAGAATATCCTTTAGGGCCTTTCCCTTAAACCTAGTTCTGAAGTTAGTTAGTATCTGCCTCATACAATATCTATACTCAGCATTTGAGAATAGCTCATCAATAGCATTAATCAGACCCTATTTTAGCCAGAAAAGCAAAAAAAAAGATGTAAGTAATTCATGTCACAGTACCAAATGAAATAACAAGTATTAAAAATAAACATACCTTCTGTCTGCCACTCATGAATGCCTATTCTAGGCTATGGTTGATCTCCAAATCTTCTCCAAGTGATGACAGGAACCACTTCAAGTTGTCTTTGTTTTCCCTATCCACAATTGCTCATGCAACTAGATAGATGCAGTCATTTGCATCTATACCAACAGTTGTCAGAAGTTGCATCCCAAACACACCCTTCAACCAACAACCATCAACATAAATCACATTTATGCACCATCTTTAAACCCACTATTAAAGGTGCCAAGCATACATACATTCCCTTAAAGAAACCTTCCTCTTGTTTAAACATAATTGTTGAAGTTGGGTGTGTCCTTATAAGCTTAAGCATGTACTCATAAAGTAATCTACTTATGCTCTGTGTCATCCCCATTGATAATTTGTAGAGTTGCCTTCTTTGCTCTGTATGCAACTACCTTTGAAATTTCACATTTAAGGTTTGCTCTTACCGCCTGCATAATCCCCTCTAGTTTCCAGGTTGGGTCTGCCCTAAATTGCTCAAGGTACTCCTTAGACAACCACTTTGAATTCACATGTCTGATGTTGTGATCTCTAGAGCATGTACGAGTCAATATGCCTGATTTAATCTGCATAGTTGGATTGTATGGACTCATCAAAGCAGCCTAAAAGTAGAAAGGACAATTCTTCTTGCAGTTTGCCTTGCATCTCTTTTTGTCATTTGGGTTGAAATTCATGACATATCTATTCCTAATTTCATAGTTCCTGCAAGCCTCTTTAAATTGTTGAAAACTGCTAAAATTCATTCTCACTTCTAATTTCGGGTTACTCATATTTTCTTCCATGAAACCTGCATACCTTGGCCTGGATAACCCCTTGTTGTCACTATCTTCTTCAGACACCAACTGATCTAAATCTTCATACTCTAAGGAAGGACAATCTATTTGAGGTTCATTTGCAGCCTTACCAGCAACATCATTCTCAACACCTATTTCAACACCAAAAGTACCAGCTTGTGTTTCTACATCAGCTTCAGCATCAACTTCAGTTTCTTCATCTTCAATATCCTCATCACCATTGGATGAGTAATCAGAATCATGTAAATCACTATCATCACCATCTTCTTCAACTCCACTTCCATCCTTATCATCCTTATCTTCATCACTATCTTCTTCAGATCCACTACCATCTTTCTCATCATTATCTTCATCACCATCTTCTTCAGCTCCACCACCATCACTCTCATATACTGATTGCGGGTCCATGGGAGGGACAATGAGCAATAGCTATACTGGTTGAGGGTCCAAGAGCATAGCCTCAATAATTACCGCCCTATCAGGCCCAATTGATTGTGCCATTGACAGAACATCAATGTCATTTACTAGCTCAAGTGAGTTGGCACCAATTGTAGTAAGCTTCCAGTAGTATCTATAATTACCTTCTTCCAATCCTAATGCTTTACCCATAGCTAGAATTTCAAGCCTTGAAATATAATCCTCACAACACCAATTAAAGTACCCTAATATTTTTTCTTTTCTATGCCCAACAATATCCAGGATTACCTTGAAATATCGAATTGAGAAATACTATGACCCAGAAGCTGCGATAACAACACAAACAAAACACCAACCAAAATTTCAAATACAATGCCTAATTTCAAACTATTACAATTAAAAGAAGGTGGAATAAGAAGCAACACTTACCAAATTGAGGCCCATGATCAAGGTCGAAGCGCTCAATCCACTCAGTCACAGACGACATTGCGTCAAGACGTTCAAGTTGGAGGAGTATCAAGGTGATCGATTTCTCTGGGAGTTCTAGGGTTCAACCCGCTATGATCTCGAATCAAAAATTGGAAGAAAGAAGGTTGGAGGTTGGAAGTGAGGTAGACGATTCAATTTGGGGGTCGGAATCAATTTGGGAGTTCAGGATTCTAAGAATTTAATTGATTTTTTTTCCAGGGTTTAGTATCAAATTGGGGGTTTAGGGTTCAAGAGGGTGTGATGTGTACAAAAAAATAAAAAATAATGACATGTCAATCAAAGAGAGGGGTGAGTCAGCTTCCGTTAGCCACATGTGCAAAAATTGGCCGAAATTCATTAAAACACCATCAGAAGTCATACTATGTAGAGATATGTGACCATTATTTAACGATTTGGTCATTAATAACCAAAGTGTAACTTTATCGAACTTCAGCGAACCCCCAAAATTTTGAACCATGTAAATTGTGATATAAATACATAATATGCTAATTAATTAGGATTTAGAGGCAAGTTAGGTATTATAGTAGGCGGCTAAGTGGCCACCTAGAGATTTATGTCTAGGCTAAAATCGGGGCAGTGGTCTTCCGTCTACCATCTAGACGCATTTTATAGAACACTTCATGCACATCATCAAAACCACTAATAGCAAAACTTTTTCCCGGACGTAACGGATTAGGCGAAGAAATTTTTTGTGTATGCAAAGTTTACGAGATAGACAATCTCGCCAATTATAATACCTAACTTGCCTCTAAATCCTAATTAATTAGAATATAGCGGAAGTAAGGGTCGAACCCAAAGGAGGCTATCGGTTGTATTTAGTTTCTATTAAACAAATCAATATAGAAAATGGATTTTTATGGTTCCTAACTCTTAGAAAGCAATCAAACAGATTATCAAATTAATGGGAGACAGTCTTAGTAAAGTTGCATATCGATATCGAATTAGTATTGTTGATCATGGAAAATCCATAATTAAAATTATATGCAGATTGTTCCTATTCTTGTACGAAATTAATAGCATATAACAATGGAGTCTACTAATCATGTCCTAATTAGTTAGCATGACAAACACCTATGATTAAAACTAAAGGAGACATTATTGGGAAAAAAACACGAGGATATAGAAATAGCAAGCATCTCTATCCTACAATGGAATTCTCTTCATATATACTCTTGCTTATAAGAAATAGATTATGACAAACAAAATAATCTATCCTACCTTATATGAAATACTAATCTAATTATAGGTGATCAATCTAAAATCCAATCAGTAACTCAGTCAACAATATCATTCAAGAGAAAAACAATATCAGTCAACAATATCATACAATTTCTGCATAAGAATAATATGGAAAATCTCACAACAATAATCAATTGTTCACCTTTACTAACTTTACTAAGAAGTAAGAGTTTAGTTACTCATGCTGAAGGAAAAACCCTGCAAAGTCTTGTATAAACTTCTAGAACTCCAGCACAAAGTTTCCAAACTCAAACGATGAATAAGTACGTAGAATAGAACGATAGAAATTCGATAGATTATAGGAATTAAAATGAAAGTCACTTTAAATAGCTTTAAGTTAAGCCTAGATTCTATATTCCTAAGATAACAATAAAAATATGAATCCAAACTAACAATATCTCAACGATAATAATTCGGAAATATAGAAAAATAACATAATTCCTGTCTAGAAAATAAGTCGATCGGAGGAAGCCGATAGGTCTTCAGCGGCCGCCACTGGTTGCATACGGGAAACCTCCGTAACTCTATCAGCGAGCTTCGGTTAGTGGATAGGAGATCATCGCTGAAAGATTAGCTAAACTCTTCTAGCTCCTTCAACTTCGTCTTGATCTTGAATATGAGCGTCTCTCCTCCCCTCTTCTCTTCATACCTCCAAGAATTAGCATAAATAAGCATACATGGTCGCAAAGCAGTACGCACCAAATACACTATACTACAACTCAAAATATCAATGAATATGTGCTAAATCTATGCTCTTATACCCGCCGTAGATGTGTACATCAAACTTTCCCACACTTGAACTCTACTCGTCTCGACTGGAATCAGGCTACCACTCATTTCTCGAAAATGCTCATGTAGAATCTCCAAATGCAAAAGTTGCTCAGATAGAACTAACAATTGATAAGCTCAATCCCATACCAACCCAACCTATACAATCAACTCTCTAACTCTCAACATAGAATGCTCTCAGCTCACCAATATGTAGTCACAAATCAAATGTCATCATGATAACCAAGTAACTGTTAGGTCAAGCAAGTATTGCTTTACCTCAGTTTCTCTAGTTTTAATGATAACAAACACTTGCTTTTAACATCTACATTGAGTTTACTCAGTACAGGTACTTAGGAAGCGTATGGAAGTGGAGCAGAGCACGGAAAGCAAGTCGCGATGATCAGGAGCAGGTCGCTATGCATGAATCAGAGGTCGCGACTATATACAGAAGGTCGCTTTAATGACAGAGAAGGTCGCGACAATCACAGACAAGTATTTTTCTAATATAAGATGTTGTAAAGTCTGAGCTGTAAAGACTTATCAACGAAGAACACTAGTGCCAAGCATAGAAGATAGTCGCGAAAGCCATTGGAAGGTCGCTGCAGACGTTATACCATCAAAGCGACCTCAAGACTATAAGACGAAGTGCATTGCCTTCGGCACTTAGAAGATCAGAAGATACTAGAGCGTGTCTCTCACGTTTTAGTAGATTCGCTTAGATACGGAATGATATGAGTATCTAGCACAAATATTATCTTTTAGCATAAGTTTTATTTTCTTCTTTTTTATATATCTTCTATAACTAGAAGATTTAGTTGTTTCAATTCAGTTTAGATATTCGATTTAGGAGTAGATTCTATAGACCAGATGTTAGATGGTCTATATATATCTTAGAGATAGCATTTCGTCAGGGTTGGCGAAGAGAGGAGAGCAGAGACGAAATTAGAGAGCAATTTAGTCGAAATCAGGCGTTGTAAACAAGTGAGAGAGAATAGTATAGTTGCTTTAGAGATCTAGCTTACTTAGAAGTTTTATTGTGTATGAAACTAGACTGTAACTATGATTGATAAGCAATATACGAGTTTGTTTGCAGAACATTGTGTCTTCAAGTTTATTTCCGCACATTAAAGATCCTTACGATCAACAAAGTTAACTTAAGACCACAAGGTCGCTGCCGTCGCGACCTAAGCAAAGATCAACGATCCCACAATTGGTATCAGAGCAGGAACCGTTCTGTAATCAACCATGTCTTCCTCGACTCCAACTCACGGACAAACTCTCAACAAGCCACCTCTACTAAAGGAAGGCGAACTCGACTGGTGGATCGAAATGCACAAGACTTGGATCAAGCAGATGGACGCTCAATGCTGGAACGTCATCGATTTAGGAGATGAAGAAATACCTAAAGATATCACCAGAAGCGCGATGGACGCTGCTTACTACAGGAAGATCGAAGTTAATGCCAAAGCTCGCCAGATGATCTTCGTCGGCCTACAGCGCCACGATGTTGACAAGGTAAAAAGTCTCCCTACTGCCAAGGAAATCTGGGAAGCGATCATAGTCATTCACAGAGGAAGTGAAGACATGAAGCACAACAGGAAATTCGTGTTACAACGCGAGTTTCATGCTTTCAGACAACTTGAGAATGAAAGCGTCCTTGATTTCCAGTCGTGATTCTTCGTGCTCACAGATAAGCTAACCGCTGCTGGCCACATCATCCCAGAGTATGAGAAGACACTCGCTGTCATACACGCTATGAGCGATAAATTTGAAATGGCTAGGAGTATAGCCTTAATGTCTAAAGAAACCAAAGCTCTTCCAGTAGCCAAGATCTTTGGGAAGTTCTATGATCAAGAACAAGGCGACAAGCTGAGATCTTTGTCAAGAGGAAGCGACACAAAACAAGTCGCTTTGAAGCTGTCAAAAGTTCTAGACAGGATGGAGAACCAAGACGAAGAAGAAGATGATGATAAAGACGTAGTCTTAATGACCAAGATGGTCAAGTGATTCTTAAAAAAACAAGAAAAGAACCTTACCCTCCTCATCTGACCCCCAACGCGACCTCAGCAGCTACACCTTCTACAATTGCCAGCAAAAGGGGCATCTAGCAAGAGACTGCACCAACCAAAGGTTGAGCAATCTGAAGAGAAGGCACTCATGACCACTTCTGCATGGGGAGATGATGATGATGATGCAGACTTACATGAAGGGTTCACAGGCTTGTGTCTAATGGCTCAAGAACAAAATTCTAAAGACTCCGAGGTTCGAAGCGCTAAGGAACGATGGTATTTAGACAGTGGCTGCTCTTGCCACATGACAGGCTTCAAAGAAAATCTTAGCAACTTCCAAGCAATAGAAGGAGGCGACGTCTCCTTTGGAAACAAGAAAAAAGGTGGAATAGTTGGACAAGGAAGAATCCAGCTAAATTCGAAAATTGAGGTACAAACTGTTAATCTAGTTGAATGCTTAAAGTTCAATCTACTTTCCATAGCTCAATTGTGTGATGAAGGCCCTAACAAGGTTATATTCACTACAAATGAATGTTATGTAAAGAACACCAATAAGGAAGTCATACTTAAGGGTAGAAGAGTCAATAGCACATACCTATTTGATAGAACATATCTACCTGAAAGGCCTCTATGTCTTGCATCTATAGAAGAGAACTCTTATTTGTGGCATCAACGCTTAGGACATGCTAGTCTCCATCTTTTGCATAAGCTTGCCACACAAGACCTAGTTAGAGTATTACCTATTATCAGACCTGAGAACATGACGAGTTGTGCTGAATGTATGCAAGGTAAACAAGTTCGAAGCTCTTTCAAAGCTAAGAATGAAGTTACCTCTAAAAGGCCACTCGAGTTACTCCACATGGATCTTGCTGGACCCATGCGCGTCCAAAGTCCAGGAGGAGCTCGTTACATGTTTGTTATAGTAGATGATTACTCTAGGTTTACATGGGTTTTATTTCTTAGATCAAAACATGAAGTCTTTAATCGCTTCTCTGAGCTAGTACCTTTACTTGAGAACTCGCTTGCATCCCCATTACGAGCGATTCGTTCGGATCATGGTACAGAATTCGAAAACGGGGATATGCTAACATTTTACAGGGACAAAGGAATAGATCACAATTTCTCAGCTCCAAGAACTCCTCAACAAAATGGGGTCATAGAAAGGAAGAACAGAACGCTTGAAGATATGGCAAGAACTATGCTTATTTCAAGTGGTATTGCTCCTACCTACTGGGCTGAGGCAATTAACATAGCATGTTACATAATCAATCGCGCCTTATTAAGACCCATCCTCAATAAGACTCCCTACGAGATACTCAGAGGCCGCCCTCCTAGTATCGCTCATCTAAGGGTCTTTGGATGCAAATGTTTTGTTCACAATAATGGCAAGGATAATCTTGGCAAATTTGACGCCAGAAGTGATGAAGCAATATTCATGGGCTACAACAGTTCAAGCAAAGCATACAAGGTGCTCAACAAGAGGACAAAAAAGATGGAGGAAAGTATTCACGTGGTCTTTGATGAAAAGTCTACTCGCTCAACAGCGCCTTTATCCCAGGATCCCTTTCCTGAGATATCCTCCACAATTGTTCCTGAAGTCGTTGTACCTTCGACGCTTAATCCTCACGCTCCCTCCTTTATTCCCTCAAGCGACCACAAAGATGATGATAGTGATGATGATAATGACTCTCCACCAAAGCGACACGTTCCAATTACACCTCATATCGCTCCTCAACAAGAAAGCTCAGATGGCGAGACATCATCCATCACCAGCGAGTCACCCTTCATTGAAAATCTCCCAGAACTTGAAGAAATGGGTGACTTACAAGAGCCATCTGCATATGACTCATCCAACAGCAATAGCTCTACAAGAAGTCCACGCGCTACCTCACCTACTGGCTCGCCAGTGCATCCCATGGTATCGCTTGACTCCCCATCGACCTCAGCGATTCCAGAAACCACTATCGCGACTACCTCCACGTCGCTACCAAATATGGATGCACATCCTCCAGAGCAAATGATTACTCCACTTCATTCTGGGGTAAAGACTATAGCCGCTTCATCAACTTACAATGCTCTAAGCGCGTTCATCTCCATGATTGAACCAAAGAACATAAAGGAAGCCATACATGATCCAGACTAGATAGTTGCCATGCAAGAAGAACTTGAAGAATTCAAAAGGAATAAGGTCTGGAAGCTCGTGCCTAAACCCTCAAATAGAACCATCATCGGGACTCGATGGGTGTTTAGGAACAAGCTGGATGACTCAGGTAACGTTGTGCGCAACAAAGCGCGACTTGTAGCTCAAGGTTACAATCAACAAGAAGGAATAGACTATGATGAAACCTATGCTCCAGTTGCGCGCCTTGAAGCTATTCGTCTTCTGATCGCTTTCGCGTCTCACAAGGGTTTCAAGCTCTTCCAAATGGATGTTAAAACAGCCTTTCTCAATGGCACTCTCCAAGAAGAGGTTTATGTCAAGCAACCTCCAGGATTTGAAAGCACATCAAAGCCAGATCATGTATACTTCCTGGAGAAAGCGCTCTATGGACTCAAGCAAGCTCCTAGAGCCTGGTATGACTGCTTATCAGAGTTCTTCCTCAACAACAATTACAAGCGCGGGACTATTGAAAAGACACTCTTCATTCAAGAGCACAAAGGTGATATCTTGGTTGTTCAGGTATATGTTGATGATATTATATTTGGTGCAACTAATATGGCTCTTGTAGATAAATTCAAGGAATGCATGAGTAGCCGCTTCAACATGAGCATGATAGGAGAGCTTAAATTTTTTCTTGGACTTCAAGTGGTACAAAAGGCAGATGGAATCCAAATTCATCAACAAAAATATATAAGAGAAATGCTCAAGAAGTACAACATGGACTCCCCTCACTCAATGGACACTCCAGTATCCACATCAACCAAACAGGATGCCGATCTCCTTGGTCCTAAAACAGATGAAACAAGGTATAGAGGTATGGTAGGTTCGCTACTGTACTTAATGTTGGTCCTTCTTCGTCTTCGTGCGATGTTGTGATAATCCTGGAAGCCTTCAACGGATCGTGTTTGTTCACTTTCCGAACAAGATAATTCGACCCTATAGAAATGCCAGGGTTACACGAATTCCTTGCGGGGATAATCCGAGAAGGGACAATCAAATTCAGGCACTTATGAAATTTGATCTGAGAAGTCGAGGAGTTGTTCGTCGAAATCGTTCTTATCTCGTGCTCAATATCGTCTCCTGTATATAGAACCAAAACCCCATAAAAGTAATGGGTTCACCACGAAACAGAGTGGGCAGTTGAACAGCTAAAAAACTGAATTGGCGGTTGGGCAGTTATACACCCACGTCTGGTTGATAAACCATAAATCACAGATACTACTCGCCGAGTATCTTCATGAGGTGCTCGTCGAGTACCTATTGACGGCCAAAAGATACGTATAACAAATAGTCTCTGGGAGACCATCTGCTCGACGAGTATCTCTCCAAGATGCTCGTCGAGAACCTATACACCATGCTCGTCGAGAACCTCGACGACCAAAATATCTTTCCAAAATGTCCGTCGAGAACCAATCCACCATGTGCTCGTCGAGGACCTCTCGTCGAGGACCTCTCGAACACGTGCTCGTCGAGGACCTCTTCAACATGCTCGTCGAGGACCTCTTCAACATGCTCGTCGAGGACCTCTTCAACATGCTCGTCGAGGACCTCTCGAACGAGTTCGTCGAGGACCTCTCGAACGAGCTCGTCGAGGACTTCTCGTCGAGACCCTCTTGAAGCGCATCAAGAGCGCTGAGAACCTCTCGAGCGCATTCCCCTCGACCCTGTTTCATAGTTGTGATCGATGAACCGTTAGCTCAACAAGCGTGCACTCCGCACTAACCCAGACTTGTTTCCGAGCCTTACGATAAACCGCATCAGTTCTAGTAAATCACATTACGACCAAAATGAATTGATGACACTAAAATCACCAACAAATCCCCCCCATTTTAGTGTAATCCTTGATCTACGTAGTATATATAATGATATATACATAATTTTAACATACAGACATAACGATCAAACAAATGCATAAATGAAAATGTCTTGCGATTGAATTTCCATCTTAGTACAATACACATTCCAAATACTCGAGAATCAGGGTGTCGTAACGATTGAACCCGTCAACCCATCTGAATACTTGAAGATATTGTACACACATGTTTATACAACACTCTACTAGTCATACTTGACACTATACAAGCCTTGTGTCCTTATCCATTCATAAGCATATAGGAAGCCAAGTCCAAGCTTCTTGAAGCGGCTAAACTTCATGCTCATATAGGTGGTTCTTTTAGTCTTGCCCCTGCGTAAGCAATTTGTCAAAAGAACCATTAAGAAGATGTACTTCAACCTAACATCACTCACAGGTCCGAGCGCATACCTTGGGATACATGTTGCGCTCCAATCTCCAACTATGGTCTTTCCACATTGAATTCAACTTCTAACGTTGTATTAGAAGGGAATTGGGTATACCATAACTGGTAGATTTAGATAGACTTTAATCCCATCCCAATCACCGACTTAATCACTAAGTCTCTTCCTAACCCCTTCGTCAAGTGGTCAGCCAAGTTTTGTTGCGACCGAACAAACTCAATAGATATCACACCATTCATGATTAGCTCCCTAATCATACCATGTCTAACACCCAAGTGTCTAGACTTGCCATTGTAAATTTGACTATAAGCTTTAGCCAAGGTGGCAGCGCTATCACAACGGATAGAAATGGGTGATATCGGCTTAGGCCATATCGGAACCTCATACACTAAGTTCCTTAGCCATTCCGCTTCTTTCCCAGCGGCAGCTAATGCAACAAACTCAGATTCCATAGTGGAACTTGTAATACAAGTTTGTTTCTTGGAAGCCCATGAAATGGCACCTCCCCCGAGCAAGAACACCCATCCGCTCGTCGAGGATCTGTCATCATTGTTTATCCAACTAGCATCCGAATAACCCTCTATCACCGAAGGAAATCCCATGTATGACAGACCATGCATCATAGTACCTTTTAGGTACTTGAAAACCCTTGTTATAGCATGCCAGTGATGTCTACTAGGGTTACTAGTGAATCTGCTCAACTTACCAACCGCATAGGCTATATCCGGTCGAGTGCTAGTCATAGCATACATCAAACAGCCTATGGCTTTTGAGTATTCAAGTTGATCCACAGGTTTCCCTGTATTAGGCATAAGCTTTGCTTCCATATCCATGGGAGTGCTAACCGGAGAACAACTTTCATGATTGAACCTTTTGAGAATCTTCTCAATGTAATGAGATTGTGTAATCACAAACCCTTTGTTCTCCCTCTTGATTTTTATACCAAGAATTACGTCCGCTTCTCCCATATCTTTCATGGAGAATCTGGATGACAAAAATTTCTTGGTCTTATCAACCTGATTTTGGTCAGTACCGAAAATCAACAAGTCATCCACATATAGGCAAATGATTACACCCTTCCCGAGCGCATCGAACTTGCTATATACACACTTGTCCGCTTGGTTTAGAATGAAACCACTCGACAAGACAACCTCATCAAACTTTTGATGCCATTGTTTTGGTGCTTGTTTCATCCCATACAATGATTTAATCAACTTACACACTTTATGCTCATAACCGGGCAATACAAATCCTTCCGGTTGCTTCATGTACACTTCCTCTTCTAAATCTCCATTTAGAAAAGCCGTTTTTACATCCATTTGATGGATCACTAGATTGTTTATAGCCGCCAAGGCAATTAACAATCTAATAGTCGTGATACGAGCAACAGGAGCATATGTATCAAAATAATCGATACCTTCCCTTTGTCTAAAGCCTTGGATAACCAATCGCGCTTTAAACTTGTCGATTGTCCCATCGACTTTCATCTTCCTCTTGAAGGTCCATTTGCAGCCCAGTGGCTTACAACCTGGTGGTAAATCAGATAATATCCAAGTATTATTCTCCATGATTGAGCCAATCTCCTCGTCGATCGCTTCTTTCCAAAAGCTAGAGTCTCGAGATTTGATGGCCTCATCATAAGTCCTTGGATCCTCCTCAATACTGTAACAATACGAGTATTGGGACTCAATTTGATCCTTTGATCCCTCAACTAAGTATAGTTGAAAATCAGAGCCATAAAATTCAGGTTTCCTCCTTGCTCTTTTGCTTCGACGAGGTTCATGCGCTTCTCGTCGAACATCAAGTTCTCGACGAGGTTCATGCGCTTCTCGTCGAACATCGAGTTCTCGACGAGGTTCATGCGCTTCTCGTCGAACATCAAGTTCTCGACGAGGTTCATGCGCTTCTCGTCGAACATCAAGTTCTCGACGAGGTTCAAGCGCTACACTTGGTACATCAATCAATTGATCATCCCTTAGAGTTTCATCAGAACTTGGTATAGCATACCTTGGTCTAGGTATTGAAGAGAATCGTTTCTCATCAAAAATAACATCTTTCGATTCTATAATTGTATTAATAGAAACCGAGTCATTAGGTTCTATAACATAGAATCTATAAGCCTTGGAATGCTCAGCATATCCAACAAAGATGCAATCGATCCCTTTTTCACCCAAAGTTTTCCTTTTAGGGTCCGGTAATCTAACCACGGCCCTACAACCCCAAACTCGCAAAAATGACAAGTTAGGACGTTTCTTATACCAAAGTTCATATGGGGTAGTCTTGTTCCTTTTATTAGGAACCCTATTTAATAAATAGCAAGCCGTTAACATGGCTTCTCCCCAGAACCCCTCGCTCAATCCCGAGTGAGATAACATGGCATTTACCATTTCCTTAAGAGCTCTATTTTTCCTCTCGGCCACACCATTTTGTTGTGGTGTATAAGGAGCCGTAGTCTCATGAATAATCCCCATGGACTGGAAAAATACCGGATCATAGTATTCACCACCTCTATCCGTGCGTAAAGTTTTAATTAAACCATTTTGTTGTAGTTCTACCTCAGATTTATAAATACGAAATTTATCTAAGGCCTCGTCCTTCGAATGAAGCAAATACACATAACAAAACCTAGATGCATCATCTATGAAAGTAATAACATACTTTTTATTCCCTAATGATGGTGTACCATGCAAGTCACAAAGATCACTATGAACCAATTCAAGTATAACAGATTTCCTAATTATACTTTTACAAGGTTGTCGAGTTATCTTTGTTAACATGCACGTTGAACATTTTCCAATGTTCCCATCAAACACAGGAATTAAGTCATGTTTCGCCATATCATTCATCCTCTTATAGTGCACATGTCCTAAACGAGCATGCCACAATGATGAGTCATTCATACTCGTCGAGGACATACAAGCACTCGACGAGGACATAGCAGCACTCGTTGAGGACATACCAACACTCGTCGAGGACATAGCAGTGCTCGTCGAGGACATAAAATCACTCGACGAGGACATAAATGCAGACCCAGAATTCTGCGGTACTCCGTTCAAATTCATCATGAACATACCATTATTATAATATCCAGAACCAAAATACACTCCACATTTCGACAGAATAAATTTGTCGGATTCACATACTTGTTTAAAACCAAGTTTGTTTAAAACTGGCCCAGAGATAAGGTTCTTCCGTAACTTAGGTACATACAAAACATTACATAACAACAAAGTTTTTCCTGAACTAAATTCTAGCAACACACTTCCTTTGCCTTCCACGGGAGCGTAATGATCATCCCCCATGTAAAGAACCGAACCGTCATCCACTGGTACAAGCGACTTGAACCAGCAACGATCCTTGCAAACGTGTGTAGTGGCGCCAGAATCTATCCACCACGCGACCGCATCATCCTGCACATAGTATGCCTCAGAAATCAGTGAAACTGAATATTCAAATACATCATTCAAATCACTTTTTAGATTCTGACCTTGCGCTCGGGATTGATCCGAAGACCCTTTTCCCGAACCACTTGCGCTCGCATTCACGTGCTTCTTGCCAGACCGGCAATCCCGCTTGAAGTGGCCTGTTTTGCCACACTTCCAACACTCGAGTTTCGGTTTCTTGTTAGAACCGAAACTACCCTTGTGGTTATTGGAAGCACGTTTCTTCCCTTTGCCCTTGTTAAAGTTTTTGCCACCCTCTTCGATCATGTTGACCGAGGGTCCAGCAATACCTTTGCCCTTTCCCTTATCATCTTCCGAAGCCCTTAGGGACTCCTCGATGTGAATATGGCTACCAAGCTGAACTAGTGATAGTTCATCTTTCCCATGCTTCAGAGTATGTTTGAACTCTCTCCATGATGGAGGCAATTTATCGATTATACTCGAAACAGAAATGGATTCATCCATTTTCAAGCCATGTTGAGTGAATTGTCCGAGGATCCGGAGGATCTCGTTGAATTGCTCCATGACAGAGCGCGAATCAACCATCTTATAGTTGTTGAAATCGCTCACCAAGAATTTCTTACTTGATGAATCCTCTGCCATATACTTGGATTCAAGGGAATCCCACAATTCCTTCGCAGACTCAACATTCTGGTAGATATCAAATAGGGGATCAGACATACCGTTTAAGATGTGCCCTCTGCAGATGTAATCATCGTTCTCCCACTTGGATCTACGCCTGATTACCTCGATTGGCTCATCCTCCACTATCTCGGGCATTGGTGTAGACAGCACATACACCACCTTCAGCGCCGTCAGCATGAAATGCATCTTCTTTTGCCAGCGGCGGAAATCCTGGCCTTGAAACTTCTCGAGCTTCCCAAAGTTCGTGGTCATCTCCTTGATGGTGCTACCTCCAGCCATTATCAACAGCAATTATCTTGTTCGTTCTGTTGGTCCTTCTTCGTCTTCGTGCGATGTTGTGATAATCCTGGAAGCCTTCAACGGATCGTGTTTGTTCACTTTCCGAACAAGATAATTCGACCCTATAGAAATGCCAGGGTTACACGAATTCCTTGCGGGGATAATCCGAGAAGGGACAATCAAATTCAGGCACTTATGAAATTTGATCTGAGAAGTCGAGCAGTTGTTCGTCGAAATCGTTCTTATCTCGTGCTCAATATCGTCTCCTGTATATAGAACCGAAACCCCATAAAAGTAATGGGTTCACCACGAAACAGAGTGGGCAGTTGAACAGCTAAAAAACTGAATTGGCGGTTGGGCAGTTATACACCCACGTCTGGTTGATAAACCATAAATCACAGATACTACTCGCCGAGTATCTTCATGAGGTGCTCGTCGAGTACCTGTTGACGGCCAAAAGATACGTATAACAAATAGTCTCTGGGAGACCATCTGCTCGACGAGTATCTCTCCAAGATGCTCGTCGAGAACCTATACACCATGCTCGTCGAGAACCTCGACGACCAAAATATCTTTCCAAAATGTCCGTCGAGAACCAATCCACCATGTGCTCGTCGAGGACCTCTCGTCGAGGACCTCTCGAACACGTGCTCGTCGAGGACCTCTTCAACATGCTCGTCGAGGACCTCTTCAACATGCTCATCGAGGACCTCTTCAACATGCTCGTCGAGGACCTCTTCAACATGCTCGTCGAGGACCTCTCGAACGAGTTCGTCGAGGACCTCTCGAACGAGCTCGTCGAGGACTTCTCGTCGAGACCCTCTTGAAGCGCATCAAGAGCGCTGAGAACCTCTCGAGCGCATTCCCCTCGACCCTGTTTCATAGTTGTGATCGATGAACCGTTAGCTCAACAAGCGTGCACTCCGCACTAACCCAGACTTGTTTCCGAGCCTTACGATAAACCGCATCAGTTCTAGTAAATCACATTACGACCAAAATGAATTGATGACACTAAAATCACCAACACTTAACTGCTTCTAGACCTGACATAGTCTATGCTGTAAGTTTGTGTGCTCGTTTTCAATCCAATCCAAGAGAAATCACATGTTAAGGTAATAAAGCGAATCTTTCGCTACCTAAAAGGGACCGATAACCTATGCCTTTGGTATCCCAAACATTGTGATTTCACTCTTGTTGGATACACTGACGCGGATTATGCAGGCTTTCTAGTAGATAGGAAAAGCACTTCAGGCATGGCTCAATTCCTAGGCCCTTGCTTAGTCTCATGGGGAACTAGGAAGCAAAACTCCATTTCTTTATCCACCACTAAAGCAGAATATATCGCTGCTGCCTCCTGTTGCACTCAATTGCTATGGCTTAAGCAACAGCTCGCGAACTATGGTATCGCTTTAGGCACCTTAGAGATCAAATGTGATGACACAAGCGCGATCAATATATCTAAGAATCCAGTGAACCACTCGCGCACCAAACATATTGACATTCGTCACCATTTTTTTGCGAGATCATGTGGAAAAGAAGAATATTGAATTAACTCATTGTAGAACTGAAGAGCAAGTGGCGGATATCTTCACCAAAGCCTTGAACAAGGATCAATTTGTCAATCTAAGGCTCCTTCTGGGAATGATCCCCTTCACCTAAGCGACCTAAGTCTGTAAGTTCCCTCTACTCTGACTAGAACTATCTGCTTATATATTGATATTGGGAACTTAGGACTCGCTCGAAATGACTGGCAAACTTTAGCATTAGCTTTAGTCTCTCGCATGCTCTGGTTGATGCCTTTGTGAAATAATTAGGTGAATCTTCGCGACTTTATAGATCTTGCTAGAAATTATGGACCTGCATGCTCTTCTTTGAAATCCTATGAACTTAATCACATTGATCGCTTCTTCGCCCATCACAAAGCCGAACGAGATATGATATGTGATTATACGGTGTCCCTAGCCTAATCTTGTGTAACGTTCCCTATGACCCTCATAGCTCACAACTGGGAATATCCACTTGATGTTAAAGTCCTACCCTAATTTGCAAATTGCATATGCATATGTACTATTCTATGTGTTTTTGTCCTTCAATTTTAAATGTATGCATGTGTCTACCCCAACTAGGACTGAGAGTGAATAGATTAGGACCTCTATATTTCAGGTACGCGTGTTTTGGGTCCGTTGTGATATCGCTTGTGCTATTTAGAGGTCGCTTCGTCGCTACAGGGTATAGCGAACCATATCTCAGTCGCTACCATAGCGACCATACATGGCATATTTCAACAATGAGCGACGTTGCACCCACCTACTGACTGAGCACATTCGCCGCCTTCGCGACCTTCACGATCCAGAAAAAGCTACACCACCTCCTTCCCCAGTGAAGTTCAAAGCGACTTCCAGCAAGGGAAAAGGTAAAATGGATGAAATCGCTGAAGGCGCCTCTGCCTACCCCCTGCCAAGCTCTGAGCTGCCCCTCGCACGCGATCTGCTCGCCGCTTTCCTCCAACAGCAGGTCACAAACGAGAAACTGCTGCAGTCAAATGAGAACATTCTGGACGCGCTACTAACAATCAATAAAAATGTGTGCGCGACTCATAAACTGATCAAGAGTAGGTGCACACAGCTAGCTTGCCTGGTCGCTGGTCGCGACCCAGATCCAGTGCTATTCCAGTTTCTTCCCACTAAGCAACACCTAGCCTATGAAAAGGCGTGGGCGGAGTACCACCAGTCGCTAGTGGAGGAGCGAGCTCGGGAAGAGGACGAAGCGGCCAAGGCAACGGGGGACGTGCCTCCAACACAAGAAGCACCAACGACTACAGCTCCAGAGCATCAAAAGGTCATGACAGCCACGGAACACGCTGCTCCTGTTGACGAAGAAGCAACTTAGTTGTCTTTTTTTTTTCATGTTTCGAGTCCTTTTTAGTCTCTTCCTTAGGTTAATCTAGCCAATAGCTTTTTGGGTGTGTAGTCAAAATGAATATATAAGTATGCTTTGTCCGTTTTCCTCTACTTGCTCTATTTTCTTGCCTAGTTATAACTTAGTTCCTTTCGCTTAGGCATCTCATCATCATTCCTCTAGAGAGTAGATCATGATAGCCTCCTTAGTTCCCTAATCATATATATGCATGACTTTTTCAATGATGTCAAAAGGGGGAATAGACCTGGCATACCGGTTGCTCAAGTCAGGGGGAACTATTACCACAGAAGCGACCTATGGAAACACAAAGCGAGACTTGATCAAGGTAAAGTGTTACTTATCACTGCTTCTCTAAACATGTTCATACATTAGAAGATTCAATAGTCTTCTAAACATGTTGCCTTAAATATATGCCATGTCTTATATAGTTTGTCATCATTAAAAAGGGAGAAATTGTTAGGTCAAGCAAGTATTGCTTTACCTCAGTTTCTCTAGTTTTAATGATAACAAACACTTGCTTTTAACATCTACATTGAGTTTACTCAGTACAGGTACTTAGGAAGCGTATGGAGTGGAGCAGAGCACGGAAAGCAAGTCGCGATGATCAGGAGCAGGTCGCTATGCATGAATCAGAGGTCGCGCTATATACAGAAGGTCGCTTTAATGACAGAGAAGGTCGCGACAATCACAGACAAGTATTTGTCTAATATAAGATGTTGTAAAGTCTGAGCTGTAAAGACTTATCAACGAAGAACACTAGTGCCAAGCATAGAAGATAGTCGCGAAAGCCATTGGAAGGTCGCTGCAGATGTTATACCATCAAAGCGACCTCAAGACTATAAGACGAAGTGCATTGCCTTCGGCACTTAGAAGATCAGAAGATACTAGAGCGTGTCTCTCACGTTTTAGTAGATTCGCTTAGATACGGAATGATATGAGTATCTAGCACAAATATTATCTTTTAGCATAAGTTTTATTTTCTTCTTTTTTATATATCTTCTATAACTAGAAGATTTAGTTGTTTCAATTCAGTTTAGATATTCGATTTAGGAGTAGATTCTATAGACCAGATGTTAGATGGTCTATATATATCTTAGAGATAGCATTTCGTCAGGGTTGGCGAAGAGAGGAGAGCAGAGACGAAATTAGAGAGGAATTTAGTCGAAATCAGGCGTTGTAAACAAGTGAGAGAGAATAGTATAGTTGCTTTAGAGATCTAGCTTACTTAGAAGTTTTATTGTGTATGAAACTAGACTGTAACTAGGATTGATAAGCAATATACGAGTTTGTTTGCAGAACATTATGTCTTCAAGTTTATTTCCGCACATTAAAGATCCTTACGATCAACAAAGTTAACTTAAGACCACAAGGTCGCTGCCGTCGCGACCTAAGCAAAGATCAACGATCCCACAGTAACCATAGTCAATATGTTCAATGAACATTCCTAAATCTCCTCTAAATAAAAATAAAGAACCTAAACTGCATCTCTAACTATACAATGCCCTACTCTCACTATATAATGTCCAGTCACAACAAACACAAACTCAAACACCAATTTCTAAAGAAAAATTTGCATAGCACAACCACAACAATATGCATTCAACACCAGGAAAAGAAATCTAATCCTAGAATCTACTCCATACCATCATCAAGTTTATACCATAAATGTCCATAAAAATAAGTAATAAAAAACCTCATAGGTATAATCATGCATGCTCAAGAATAATCCACCAAATAGATATAATCATGACTGCTCATAATAAGAGGTAAAAAAAGGAAAAGAAATTAATCTACACCTTATAGCTCCAAGTAAAACTTACCCGAAACACTCCCGTACTCCAACACTTATGTCACCGACGCCAAAAGATTGTTAAAAGGAAAGAACATACTAAAATACTCAAATTCTTTTCACTCCAATTCTTGGTTAAGCGCCCATTCGGGTTTTCACTTAACAATCTCATCAAAATGATCTCACACACCTCACATCTCTCAATAATCTCATATTGACAAGCCTAATATCATCCAGATTACTTATTGCCTGAGCGCCTTGAAGGTGTTCATTCATCCCAAGATTTTATCTTGGCTCTTTGACATTTATGGTTGTTTTATATTTAGTTTTTTTTTAATTTTCATGTATCAGATATATAGAGAAATATATCAATATCAACCATAATCTACTCCCAAACTGAATTAAGCATCATCCTTAATCTGAATATCAGACAAATACAAAGAACGAGAGGAGAATAGATAAATACCGCTATTGCTGTGGTGGTGGATATCTCAGGTACTAGGACCTAGTAAAAGCATTCTAGTTCTGCATCGGATGTAGCATAATCCCTATCTGCTCGCCATGTTGAGTCCAACGGGTGTCCTGGAGCGTGTTGTACTTAGTGAAGTTCTGCTCCAAGCTATCAATCTGCCCATAAGTCCGCCTCACATAATCGATGTTCTCAACAACAGACACGTGCTCCACCACGGGAGGCACACAGATACCAGCAGCGCCATGCAAGTCCCAATCCTGACAACATACACTGAGAAATGGAAGAGGCTCAGGCATAGGTAGCTTGATATTGTTCACATTACAGGTGTTGAATACATAACAATGCACATCTTGGGGCTGTTGCCTCCCGGTCAGTCCCTCCATATACCCACGCTTAGTAAATAACATGTGAAAATCTCTCATCCGACCAGAATCTAATCGGTAACGGTGAGTGACAGGTTCCTCAACAGGGCGTCCAAGCCCAAGAGCATCCTTAATCAGCGTAATCATACTCTCGAGACAGATCTTCCCACAAGATTCCCCCTGGAACTTCTTGCAACAACGTACAAAGATGGATGCCCAATCAACGTGTCATCATCCACATCGCTCAAAGATTGGCCAACGACATCTTGTTCACCTCCGGTTACCCGTAGAAGGCCATCCTGATCACCTTGTGGGTGAGGCATAGGCATGGATTGATAATTGTAGTTGGTCAATGCGGTGTTGTATGCCGCACCTATGGAGTGGTACCAAAAATCGAACATCCCATTCTTACCATCCAGTCACAGTAGACCGACGTAGATGTCACTCCAAATATATCATAGTAGAACCACCAATTCCTCCTCTCCTTATCCACCTTGAGATTCGTAAGAAACTCTCTCGTCCAACTCTTAAAATTTGGGGAGGAATTGGCATAAAAATTGCCTCCCTAAAAAATGCGTTGATGCTCAACTCCCTCGAGAAGTTGTCTCCATAAAGCATCGTGCTCATGAGATCGCGGGAGGCCACGCTCACCCGGATTTGCGCCGGATCAATCACCTTCTTGGCCCGATTTGGTGGTGGATCACTACTCGGACCGACTATGGCACTCAAAGGACGACGAGAATGCTCATAATTGATGAATATGTAAAAATGGCTGAGAAAAAAATTACCAAAACTCTGCAGAAACGGCCGGTAGCAGGAGTGGTGAGCAATCGGCGGGTGCTGAAAAATCAAGGGCCTTTTGGATGGCGAGAAACCAAAAACAATTCTAGTTTGGGGATTTTCTGCATGGCGACGGATGCCAGACTGTATCGGCAGATGCCATAGCTTGCGACGTCGAATTCACAAACGACGGCGAAGACTCCGAAAATGGGGTGGTCGCCTGGCATAGTAACGAATTCTGGACAAGCGATCGCCGGATCTGAGACATTGCCACCAGGATCTAAAGAAGAAAAACTCAAAACCTTGAAACCGGTTTGAAAACTTAGCGAATACTTTAAATGCTCTCCACGCATTCAAATCATTTTAATCTTGGCAAATGACCTATCAAACTATAGATCTCGAAAGTATGAACCCAATGGTGGTGGCAGTTCGGATAACTTTTGGGTAGAACAGTAAAAAAAGCTCTGGAAAGGGTTGAACGTCGGGCGCGAGTTGAAGTGGAAAGCGCCAATTTCTGTTAAGGTGAAATTTGGGGGGTTTTGCTTGTTTTGTGGAATAGGAAGGGTAATAGTAACGGAGTGTGGGGTTTTTGGTTGATATTGGTATAGGTGGAGGGTGAATGTGGTAAAAAGTGGAAACGAAGAAGGTAATCTTGTGGGTTCGGGTTTAGGAAGAATTGTGGATGAAGAAGGAGATGAATAAGGATGAGGGTAAATATGGAATTTTGGATATATGGCTTGAAAATCATATTCCTCTAAAAAATCGTCCCACTCTCTTTTAACTCTTTCTTTTCTCACAACTCCCGTATTTTTCCGTTCGATCTCCTCAAACGACTCACCACTCCCGTATTTTTCCATTGTGCGGAAAATGTTGACTCAATCTAATCTAAGAATTTAAGCTAAACTATATAAGCTGAAAGAAAAAAACTACCTTGCTCGGGTTGCCTCCCGATAAGTGTCTTATTTAGAGTCGTGGCTCGACTCTATGCTCAACTCACGTGAGGGTTGACCGACTCCTTCGAAGCTTTTGCTCTCCAAAACTGGAAACAACTAAAATCTAAGAATCTACAAGTACGCCCTTGTCAGTGTTTGATTTGGGCTTCTTGAACTTTTTACCAGACTCTATGCGCATTCCTCCACACTTGCATTTCCTATGGGGTAGCTCTCTGCTATGTAGCTCGTCCTGCACAAATAAATCAACAACTCGGGGATTGTGTCCTCTTTGCATGATTAGTCCGGTGGGGCCACTGCCAAGTCATCTCCAGTACTGAGCATCAACTTGGTCGTACTGTTGTCTCTATGATCTTCCAAGCTCGGCACAACTATGTCATTCCCATATAGGGATGAACTAGTGGCTTACTGGCGATAGTACCGTCAATGTAGAAAGTCACGGTCTTAACACCAAAACTCATTGTAGTTATGCCAGTTTGCACATCAATTACCGCACTTGTAGTTCTCATAAATGGCCTCCCTGAAATGATGGGGATCGCTTTTTCCTCGTAATCCATTTGGATAATGTAAAAGTTTGTAGGGAAGGTAAACTCGCCCAGGCGTACTAATACGTTTTCCATCTTCCCTAGTGGAAGGATGTTGGATTTGTCATCCAACTGAATGGCGACTTTTGTGTAGCTTAGTGGACCAAAGCCTAATGAGTAGTAAAAGTGAGAAGGCAATACGTTTGTAAAAGTGCCCAATTCGAGCAAGGCTCAATCAATCCTCTCTTTCCCAATAGTGAATGAGATTGTGAACATCCCCAAGTCCTCGCACTTCTAGGGTATATTCCTTAGCACTTGAGAATTGTGTTTTTCCATTACCTTTTTCTTAAGAGCTCATATTCTCTGGCCCTCTCTTATTGCAGTCATTCCATCCAAGAATCTCGCTGCTACTAGATCAGCACGCATATCAGCGTACAAGGGTGCATTTTCCTCGATGTCGCAAAATATCTCTAACATGTCCTTGTGCATCTTCAACACCTTCATTCTTCTTAGCGTGGTAGGGAATGGTGCATCTTGCACATAGATCTCCTCCTTGTGCACCATATAATTTTTCTTGAAAGCCTTAAACAATTCTGTATCAACGTAGGAGTTAATGCTGACATCACTCCCAGACTACGAAGAAACATCACCAATATGTATTGGTCGGTTGTGGATGCCTATGAATGGGTGTCCACCGCTCTCCTCTTCGGAGTGATCACTGACGAGTATCGGACGGAAGCGACCGCTAAAGGTGGGAGGCGGTCGCCTATGTGTCATTTGAATCAGAACTCTCAAACATACCTCGGAGTCAGGCGCCTATAAGTGATCAGAGGTGGACGAAAAGCTCTTCCTCCAATTAGCGGCTGGCCCCTAAGTCTAGGAGGCGGTCTCTGATTTCCTTGCTCTCATTTTTCTCGCAACGCTCTCGACGGCAGGCGCATCTCTCACTTCGGCGGTCGTCGGTATAAACTTTTTTCTCTCGAAAGTGAGCGATCCATAGTGTATGGCGGGCGCCAGGTGATGAGATATTTACTCCGTATTTCTCCATAAGGGACCGGCGGGCGCCGGTATCATTTCGGCGACCACCGCTGGTTACTAAAACTTCTCCTTTTTTATGCTGCTCTTGGTTCGACTTGACATGGGTAATGAAATTCTCTTTATCCTTCCTCTAAACGGCCTCCTCTTCACTCTCAAGATCCTCCGTAAACACTCCCAAGACACTCACATTACATTACAAATATCCGGGTTTTTCTCAGTTTGTGATGGAAACCGATCCGAAATTTGACTTTGAATCTGCCCCACAACTTCGGTAGATTTAACCCAACTTTTTTTTTCTAATGAGACCATGATTTCTTGAAGTTTCAGTTGGGTAATGGTCACTTTCTTCATCCCTCCTTGTAGTCGGTGTTGCTTGCAGCCAAAGCCCTTTTTATCTCGTCGTAGGATTGTTGAGGTGGTCTTATATGCGTATTCAGCTGATTCTCCATGTCCCCACTTAATATTGGGGTGGTTCATTCATGGTTGGTTGAATTGGCCATTATAGGATGGCCTTTGCATTCCTTTTTGATAACCCAAAGCATTCACCTCTTTTGAGAAGATGGGCATGCGTCAGTTGGGTGCAGGTCATCTCCACACGCCTCGCACGCCTTGACTTGCTGCGGTGTACCTCTGAGCTTCAACCTCCTAATATCCTCCTTGAGTAGTGCAATATCATCCAGATCTACCTGAGCCGCACTTGTGATGTTCGACTTGCTAGAGCTTCTCCTCGTTTTTTTTCCTTGAATTGTCTCCAAGTGTAGCAAAGAGGGAAATGGCCTCCTTGTAAGTCAACTTAAGAATGTTTCCTTGGTAGGCCGCATTCACCATACGACGAACATCCTCGTGGAGACCACTTTGCAGATAAAGAATAAGATCATGCTCCTGAAAATCGTAATACGGGATGCTCTTAATTAATTTCTCGAATCTCTCGAAGTAGTGAAAGAGAGACTCCTCAACTTGCTACTCAATCTTGAAAATCTTCTTCTTCAAAGAATTGGACTTGATAGCCGGGAAGTATTTTGATAGAAAGAGATTTTTCATGTCAACCCAGTTGGTGACACTTCTTTGTTCTAATTTGTGATACTAGTCCTTCGCAAAATCTTTTAATGAGAAGGAAAAAGATCGCATTTTCATTTGCTCCTCGTCCGCATCCAACGGTCTCAGGTTTGTGCATACCTCCATGAACTCGTCCAGGTGCTGAATAGGATCCTCCACAGAAGTGCCATAAAATTTGGGTAGTAAGTGAACTACCCCTGTCTTCAGCCCAAACCTCTGTCCCTCTAATAGATCAAGTAAATCTGACGCTCTAGTGGGTAGACCCAAGTTAGGAGCTGACAACATTTCCAAAGTAACTCTTCTTCCGGTTCAAGCCATCTCAGCTTTGATCTGGAATAAGTATCCAGAAAACTCTTCCGCTCCCTCCAAATCTCACGCGCAGTATCGCCATAAATGATGAAACTCTCGCTCGGTCTCTGCAATCGGAACAACATGAGAAGAATTAGCAGAACGGGCGTGAACCATATAAATGGTTCACACCCAGAAATGCTTAACAGAAACCAAAAACAATGAATTGATATTATTGTCTCCCCGGAAACGAAGCCAATTTGATAGCAACACCTTTGCCCAGTAGTAACGGATTAGGCGAAAAAAAGTGTCATGTATTAAAGTTTTTGAGATAGGCAATCTCGCCAAATATAATGCCTAACTAGCCTCTAAATCCTAATTAATCAGAATAAAAGCAAGGGTTGAACCCAAAGAAAACTATCAATTGTATTTAGTTTCTATTAAACAAATCAATATAGAAAAGGGAATTTTTATGGTTCTTAATTCTAAGAAAGCAATTAAACAGATTATGGAATTAATGGGAGAAAGGCTTAGTAAAGCTATGTACCAGTACTCAATTAGTATCGTTGATCACGGAAATTCCATAATTAAACATGTATACAGATTGTTTCTATTATTATACCATATTAACTAGCATCTCACAACAGAGTCTACTAATCATGTCCGAATTAGTTAACCACGTCAAACACCTACGATTCAAAATAAATGAGGCATTACTGCAAAAAAACATCAGGGTATAAAAATAGCAAGCACATCTATCATACAATGAAATTCTTTACATATAAATTCTAGTTCAAACCGAATCTAAAATTATATGCTTGTTTTGAAGAAATAGATTATGACAAATAAAATAATCTGTCTAAGCTTATATGAATACTAATCCAATCCTAGGCGATCAATCTAGAATCCAATCAATAACTCAATCAACAATTCTATTCAAGAGAAAAACATACAATCTGCATAAGAATAATCTGGAAAATCTCACAACAATAACCAATTGAACAAATTTACTAACTTTACTAAGAAGTAAGTGTTTAATTACTCATACGAAAGGAAAAAAAAACAGCAAAGTCTTGTATAAACTTGTAGAAATCCAATACAAAGATTCCAAACTCAAACGATGAACAAGTATGTAAGAACGATAGAAATTCGATAGATTCTAGGGTTTAAAATAAAATCCACTTTAAATAGCTTTAAGTTAATTCCAGATTCTATCTTCCTAAGATAATAATAAAAATAATAGAAACCGAATCCAAACTAACAATATCTCAACAACAATAATTTGAAAATATAGAAAAGTAACAAAATTCTCGTCTGGCAAATAAGTCGATCGACGGGCGCCGGTAGGTCTTCGGTGGCCGAAGTCGGTTGCATCTGGGAAAACTCCGCAACTCCATCGGTGGGCATTGGTTAGTGGATAGGAGGTCTCCATAGAGAGATCGGATAAACTCCTCCAGCTCCTTCAGCTTCATCTTGATCTTCAATATATGTGTCTCTCCTCTCTCTTCTCTTCATACCTCAAGAAGTAGCATAAATGAGCATATATGGTTGCAAAGCAGTACACACCAATACTACAGCTCAAAACATCAGTGAATATGCGCTAACTCTATGCTCTTATACCCATCGTAGACATGTACATCAACCACGAATTGCCTTCTTGTCGTCCCTAGTCAATAAAAGGGGTCCAATGCCTAATTCAAGGTCAGGAGGTTCAATTCTTTCCTCATCTATCAGTAGTATATGCACATCAGTCTCAACCTACATAACAATCATATCATGCACGACCAACTCATCTTGCACAATCTCATCAAGCAAAATCTCATGATCCTTGACTATGGAATTCCCTGAATCTGTATGCAATTCTTCTAAAGGACTCAGACTAGTTGTAGTGACCACGAACAAAGAAATGCAATTAACAAGATTTCAACTCATAGATATTGTATTCTACTTCATCCTCGTTAATATCCATAGTAAACTTTCCTAACTTAACTTCACTGATTGTGATATTAGTTTTCAGGAATGGTCTACCTAACATGATAGGTGAATTAGTTTCACTATACACATCAAGCACATAAAAATCAGCATATAATATAAGTTTGTCGACCTTTATGAACACATCTTCAATTACACCTTTTGGACGAACACAAGTTTCGTCATCTAGATGCACTTAATGGTTATGACGTTATGTTTGTAGAGTTGGAAAACATAATGAATCACACGATGGTGAAGGAATAACATTTAATGAGGCACTAAGATCAAACATATTCTTATCAATAAATTTACTTCAAATATTGCAAGTGATATAGAATGTACCTAGTCATTTCACTTCTCTAGAACTCTCTTCTGTAGGATAACGGCTATTTGCTCGCTTACTTGGACCTTCTTCTTTGCTTTGCTCTTTTGTTGCATCTTTACTTGTATAAATTCTTTCTTAATTAGGAATGTTTACCTCGTACTTGCTAAAAGTCTCAAATAGCGTGCTCTCATTCTGGATATGTCTCGTCTTATATAGCACCTCGCAAAGTGGTATTGGTGGTTTATCGCTTTTGAGGGGAGGGAAATAAGGTTGAACATAGTTGTCGACATAGATTTCTCTTTCTTTATCGACCAAGACTGGAGGGGTGATGCAAGGGGCAGATTGGGTTGTTGGAGGCGCTTTTGTCTTAGTTGGGACATATTATTTGGATAATCACCAACGACACTGGTTGCAGCTACAAACGCCAGCAGTGACACACTTTCAGTAGAAACTGCCTCTATGTAAAGAAACTTGTATAACTCAAGATTTTGGCTAAGGGAAATTTTCTCTAGTAGTTAGCCGTTGTGAGACTCAGAGACTCGGAACCCTCATCTTCTTCCTCTATGAACATTTCTACTTATGTCATTCTTCTAACATTGTTTCTCATCAATATTGCACTAACATTTCCCTAGGATTCACTTCATTCTGGGAGGCAAGGCATTCAAAATCTCTTGCATCAAGCCTTACAAATAATTGTGTGACATGGCTTATCTCCATCTCTAATCTCTTGATGTTAGAACTGGTTTGTATGACATGAGTAGTTGTCGTCGTGGCATGTTCTTGCAATTGCTTGACGATCTCAAGAACCAACTGATATGTACTCATCTTATTCTCTTGTGGAGTTTTCACCCTTACTCTTATAGCCTCTGCTATTTTGGTGAAGCTTATGGATATGTCCATCTAAAGTTAAGATGATCTCTCCAGCCCGGATTGTAAGTGTTGGAGTAGGGATCATTGCGGGGCTGGGAGGACCATAGGTCACAACGGCATTGACTTCATCATTATCTTCTTGTAGTTGTGGGCATGCATCTGTAGGGTGGAGGGGATCACAACAAATAACATAAGCCTTGAGTTGCTATAGTGTACCTTGTAGAGTAAATCTCTTCACCAACTCCTTCAACTCAACGTATCTTTAGAAAATTGAGAAGGATTAGAAGGGATAACAACTTTTACCACCTTTGTTGGAGAAAATGGCCTCACAATCTGCCTAGTGCCCTAATAAATCTCGTTGAGGATCTCCATGACATGTTCCGAGGTCTTGTCAAGAAAGCTACTGCCACAAGCGACATCGAATAGATTACAACTCTGGTCTAGGAGTCCATGATAGTGACTATACATTAAGTCTCTCTCTCTAGTATCTGATGGTAGGAAAACTAGCAACCAATGTGTTGAAACACTATTTCTAGTCATAGGGAGTCCTAGCACGTCCTTGCTCAATATTAGTAATGGGCATTCTCATATTGTTGGCTTTCTTGACTGTGAAATACTTGTCAAGGAACGATTTCTTCAAGCCATCCCAAGAACTGATGCTTCTGGTGGGTAGATATTAGTACCACTGATCAACATGATCCTTCAAAGAAAATGAGATTGCTCTCATCATGATTTACTCATCAAGTTGGTATCTCCTCTGGACTTCATGCTCATATAGTCTGAATGGAATTGACCCAAGTATGTGAGGTCCTCTCCACTCAATTCGTGGAACTTCGGAAGTATATGATGAGTTTAGGCTTCAACTCGAAGTTCATGCCCTCATTCATGTATGGCATCTGTATTGCAATTGGTTATGGATCAAGGTGTTGCTCAGACAACTCTTTCATCATTCAGTTTTTGTTGTCACAAGCAACAATGGTGCATCACTCGACCTCTTCTTGTTGCCGAGCCAAGGCTCGAGCGAATTTTTTTCTCTTCCATGGCAGTTCGTTGATTTTTGCGGAGTGTTCTTTCAATTTTTGCGTCAAAATCAAATAGTGGATTGTAAGTAGAATGGGTGTGGTCATATCACACTTAGCTTAAAACTTAAACTACTAAACAAAAAACAACTCATCAGCCACGACGCCAAATTTTATGTACAGTCGTATTCCCTGTGAAGAATTTTAAAGTTTCTAGTTCACCAAATAACAAGTAAGTGGAAAGCAAAGGTAATGTAAGCTAGTCGTCAACTCAGAAAACATGAAAGTGACGAAGCGGGGATTTTTAGCATGCAAAGAGCACGTGCAAAACAAACAAGTAATGATTGAGTGATTTGTGATTATGATGTGAGATAGTTACACATGATAGATATCATTTTATAATGTTTATTTTGATCCTCGTATTTCTTATCCTTATTGTTTTGATAGTTATCCTTAAACTTGATCTGGAATAATTACCTAATCTAACAACATTGATAATACTTATTACAACTATTGCTTCCTACAACCCGCGAGACACAATAGAAAATAACAATGTAAGTAATGACTTAACAAAACACATGAATTCTAATCTACCAGTCAAATTGACATATGAGTGATTCTCCCTCACAAAAGACATTCGTAACTAGTGTGTATCAATTGCAACATGCTACTAGATAAACCTGGTCGGTCTGATAAATCCTAGTGATATGAATTATATTCCTTAGACTAGATGACCAGCGTAGAGAAGCAACATAAAAAGAAGCGATATTCAATTCATTCAAGAGAGACACAATAGCATGGATGAGGAATAACAAACGGTAGAAAAAATACTCACAAACTAAAACAACTATAAACTTCAATCATTGAACGGAACTACTATAACTATATGATAATTGATTAGATAATACTGAAGATGATAAATCCCCTAGGAACTATCCCCTTAAGTAGAGAAACTAGACCTAGGAAGATTAACAAAACAAAATTAAATCTAATCTTTGAAATAATGAGAAATAACAATAATTATTAATCATGGAAGATAAAATTAATAATAATAATAATAATAATAATAATAATAATAAAGATAGAATAAGGAAACATTTATTGGTGAATAATAAAGAAATCACAGGTTGGTTTTTCTGGTCTGGAATGACGCTAGCGACAACCAGAGGTAAGTCGGTGCAAATTCTCTTTGCGCTCCAAGTCTTCTTCATCACTCTCCCGAGACATCGACGCTGGCGGCGGTCCACGGTAGTGTTGGCGGCCGCCATCTCTTAGAAGAAGTCTTTATCTTCAAGTCTCCAAGTCTCTACATGTGGTTTCTGGGGCCTTACCTCCAACAACAATTGGTGGGAGCGAACGGTAGTTAGGTCTCAGAAACTTCTCTTCCTCTTTGTCTTCTCTTCTACAACTTTGTCTTCAGAACTCAATTCTTCTCCGCAACTCCGTCTTTAAGTATTTAAGTCTCTACAAAGTCCCGACTTTCGAATTGGAAACACTACAACTCAACTATAGTTCGATGATGATTAATTTAGAGTTTGATAATTCACATCTAACGCTTCAACCGTTTCGTGTGTTTCAGTAATACATTACATTAACCAATATCCTTAATAGACTATTTTTTCTTATTTTAAAATCCATTAACCAATGAGGCACTCACTCACGTCAAACTAGTGCAGATGGAAAACCAATGCGTATTCATACCCAAATAAATGTACACCTAATACCACATTGAAAAAGTTGCACACTCTTACACAATATTTTCATGAACTCTTATATATAGAGTGCGCACAAGTTTACAAGGAAACTAATACATACTCAAGACAAGCCAATGCACAAACACAACAAACAAATACAAGCTCATACTCAAATCAGTATACTCAGTCACGACAAACCAATACATACGTGTTCTCAAACCAATTTACTCACACTAGCATAAATATTGGTGAAATAAACGACTACTATTCTTTACCAATTTTTACTTTAAGATCCTTTCTCATTCGTATTAATACAAAGTAAGAACAAGTGAACAAACCAATAATTAAGAGTATGTTCCTTGTACTCTAAGACAATATTAAATAAAAGAGGTTTTCAAGAGAAAAAAATTATTTGACTAACACAACCTATAATGGTACTTTTTTTATTAAAACCAATATCATTTTTGGGAACAAACACCAAAATTATAAAAAGTATTATTTCCAAAAACTTATAACTAAAAAGTCCATCCTAACAAAAAAATCATGTTAACATCTTCTCTACATAGAACCACCTATACTCCCATGATTCATCCACTTCAAATTTGAGCACATAAAAGGTAGGAATAGTATCCAGTAATAAACTTATCTTAGGTGATAATAAGAATGATTGTGAGTCGTTTATCATGATATATTTGGAAAACAATCTGATGGTTGAAGCCGCATGCATAGTGAAGCGCGTGTATGACTTGATTTCAGCTTCTTCTCTTTGTGGTCCTTCTTCACTCTCAAGAAAACACTCTCTTCTTCTCCCATCTTTTCACTCCTGTAGAAAAACATGTATTTGATCAGCTATTGTTCACTATCACTAAGGTTCATTAAGCCTTAGATGCGCTTAACAAGTATTCAATTGCGCTTTGAACACTTGGGATGCGCTTGACCTATGTAGAACTATTAGTAATGAATTTACTAAAGTCCTTAAGTGCGGAAGAGGTCAGACACACAATTGAGCGCGATTTAAGTTGTTAAAGTGCACTTATATTTGCACACACACAAGAATTTCCAAACGGTGAGAACCCTAAGTCACTAGCTGACTCGGGATAAAACTCACCACTACACTGTATTGATTAGAAAAGGATTACAATCTCTCGCTTCAACACTTTGAAGCTCACTCGTAAACTCTCTCTTTACAATACTTGAGTTCAGCTCTAAAGAACAAATGAAGGCACTCTCAACACTCTCTCTGATTACAAACCAGTATATCACTTAAGCTCCCTCTAGCTTCTCTGTATTCTCTCTGTTTGTAATGCTTAGAGTGAATGCAACAGTCCTCTATTTATACACAAACCTTAAGCTAAACCTCTAACTTAATTCGTGTAACAAACAAAGACTAAGCACAATGCCACCTCATCAATCCGTGTGCCTTGATCACTTCACCAGAATTAATCAACGGCCTGGAGTGATTTGGTTTTGTTCTTCACATGTTGATCCACGCCACATCAGCAATCCGTGTGCTTTTAGCTCTAACAACCTTCTTCCACGCTGGCGATCCCTGGAGTCGCGTCCCAAAGAGTGAACAAGTTCTTCTCGCACCTTCATGTGCACGCAACTTGCACTCTCCCGCTTACCAGTCTTCTCTGGCGTGTTGGCGTTGTTCTTATGCGCTCTGGCACACCCTAAGCTATGGTGGAACCTCGTGGTCAACCTTCTTCTTCTTCATTCAAGCGCGTCTACTACGCCCTCGAAGCTCGATCACTCTCTCTTCTTGGTCTTGAATGGATTTATTAAACACCGTTTGCGAAACTTACTTTCTCCGCTTGGTGTTAAGCGCGACTGAGACAGTCAAGCGCATCTCTAACTGTCTTAAGCGCATCCTTACAGATATAGCAATAACCTGGAAGGCTTAAAAACACTAAGAGTTTAAACATATTAGTTTGTTATCATCAAAATAAAGAGAAATAGATT